>NC_056743.1:1524198540-1524208540 GCF_019279795.1 Protopterus annectens | reverse complement strand
GTATAACATTTCCTTTCCTTTCTGTCTCTTTCATCCTCTATTCTCACAGGCATCATATTATTCATGTTCCTTTCTCAGTCTTTTCTTTTTTTCACTACACCTTTACAACCTTTCCTTTTTTACATTTCTTTATATATTATTATATGTTTTCCTTTCTTTCTTTTATTTCTTTTCTCTTTCTTCATTTCTTTTTTATTTCTTTGTGTGTTTTCTTTTCTGTCTTTCTTTGTTTTTCTTTTTTTTTTTTTGGGTTTTTGTTTCTCTGTGTGTGTGTCTGTGTACAGCCTTGTTGTCTTGTATTGTCTTTGTGTTGTTGTATTTTTTCTTGTCTCTTTGTCTTCTGGTGTGCCTGTTTGCTGTTTTCTTCTCATGTTGTGCGCCTTCTGTTGTTTCCCTGTCTTTGCTGGTGTGTTGTGTTGTGTCTGTCTGTGCTGTTGCCTAGTTCTGCTGTTGTTTTCTGTCTGTCTGTCTTTCTGCTCTGTCTGCTTGTTTTCTGCCTGTCTCTGCCTTTGTCTTGTCTGTGTCTGCTGTCTTTTTTTGTGCTGTTCTCTTTTTGTTCTCTGTTATTTTTGTGCTGTGTCTGCTGCTGTCCCCTTGCTGCTGTTGTGTTTGCACTGTGTCTGTATTTGCTGTTGTGCTGTATAATGATATATGTATGCAGCAAAGATATTCTGTAGTGTCTTTCTATTGATATATATGTGTGTGTTGCTATGTATGTAGTGATGTGGCTGTATTAGTATGTATATCAACACAGTGTATGTATGTATTGTCATATAGAGTATAGATATTATAGTAAAGGCTGTATACAAAAAGTTGTGTAAAAGTTCAAACAGATCATAGTTACAGATAAATACAGCACAGGTTTATTGGTTAACTTCTTCAGGCATGCATTAAAGATTAAAATATTTTCTTGTTTAAATGTATTGAGGAATCACATTTAAACTTTTATAAACATTTTGATCATGTAACAGACATGTGGAATAGAACAATCAATAATGTGCAGATGTATGTCAGATATACAGTAAATTTTATGCAATTGAATGTTGATAAGCAGTGGTTTGATAAAATTCATTTTGTTCTGATGTAGTCTATTAAATTCTGTATAGAATTCAAGAACTTAAATTGCTGAATTCAGAGGAGTGTGTCTGTGTGCATTTGTGGTCTTTTGCAACTCAGCAGCTCTGAGAGCTAAGCAGCCTATGTACCACAGTACTTTCAGATAAACTACAAAAACAGATGCATTTATATCAAGGTAAAACTTGATGTGTTAATACTGACCTGTGTATATGAACATATAACATGTTATGTGTGATTTTGTGCATGTTTCATGTAGCAATGGAAATTCCAAGGATTGTTTGTTTATCAAAAATTGTAGTCCTGGTCCTCTTGTCAAACTCATGCTGAAGAAAGATAGCATAGTGATTATATTAGTATAATGATGTTTTTATAGAAGCAAACACAACTAAAATCATTTAGAATACATGTGGTCAGTTGCTTGTGAGGTAAAATGATATCTTATTTTTATTCTAGACAATTAGATACTTAGATATATAACTTTAGCTTGAAAAATAAGGAAATATTTGACTGAGTTATCTGGAGAAATGTCCTTAAGCATGTCCTTCTTCATAAAGAAGAGGTATGTTCTGATAGGAAGTTGTTGCATGTGTTGCAGAACACATTAGATATTGTTAATGTTCAATTGAAATTTGGGTGTCAGAAATGAGACAGATTACATAGTAGACTGTAAGTGGAATGATACTGTTACAATAAAAAGGTCATTCCACTATCTTCCACACAAAAAATGTCATATGTGAGTGAGGTGAATTGTTAAAATTATGTATCAGAATTATTCAGTGCTAAACAGGATCAAAAATCATTTTCCATACACTCCTTAATGTATAAATTTCTACAAAGTAAAAGGAAATTATTTTATATGCATGTCAAGGTAATTAATTTCAGTTTTAGGTTTACATTTTTGCATATTTATTATTGAAATATTTTGTACAATGTTTTGAGTGATGCATTATCCAATGTAACACATACATTTGATCAAGATTACAACTGTACATATATTTAGAGTCATATCCTTATAGAATGTATTATGTGATTGTTATGCGTTTGCATATTCTGTAGCACTTGGCTTCTTGTTACCTCATAAATCTGATTATTTTTGTGATTGCAAAGTCTAGATATTGTACAGATAAACAAATTCTTCCAGTGTATTGTTCCTTTATCTAACACCTGTCTATTGGTAATGTTTGTTTCTCCTTGTTATTACTGGTATAAATGTCTGTGTTTTACAGGTTTTATTTTGTATGTGATTTATATTTAGTGTAATATCTGTTATATTAATTTTTTACTTTAATCCTGAATTTCATTCACTATAGATTATACCATTTGTATTGTTAGTTTACATTAAAAGTAAATTGCACTCATGCTTTATAATTTATAAGTTGTCTTTGTTACTTTGTACAGGCTTCTTTTCAATTATATAAACCATATTTGTGCTTATTGAATGGTTCCTGTTTCTTACATAAAACAGCATTTTTTATTTACAAAATAGCTATTGCAGATATGCTGTCTTTAAAAAGTAATCTTTTGTTACAGATTTGGTTTTCTGTTATACTCATCAGTTATAAATTACTTTAAAAATTAGCTGTTTATGGTCTCAATTAGTTGTCATTGTCTGCATTGCCAAACTTCTGTCCTTGGTGTCATGTTTTTTGTTTGGTACTTTTGTGTATATCAGAACATCTGCTATTAATGTAAAAGTACACAAATATTTTGGCTCTTTGTGTAGGACACTGTTAAATATATTACTGATAATATAATGCACCCTATCTGTTGTATGCACTATCACTACTATAATTCCTCATGGTCTACTCTCCTGTATTGAGCTTATATGTCTTGACCCATATTGTTTGATCATTAGTTTCCTTGTTTGGCTGTAAGAGTACTGTGTCTTAATTTGAAGACACCACATGTAGATGTTTGCATCTTGTGTTAATGGATTTTGTATGTAAATCTCATTTTATATATTTTTTTTGAATTCTATAGCAGGATATGCTATTCCTGCTTCAGTAAGTTAATATTGAGATTTTATACTGGATTTATTCTGTTATTGTAATGTCACAATTTATGTAAAGCAGAATAAAATATCATATTCATGTTTTGTACAATACCATTTTTTTCTTTCAGGTTGTACTGCATGTATATCTGAAATACTACCTTCATTACTGTTGTGCTGTTCATTGCCTTCTGTATAAAAATTTTGTTCATATCTGTAATATGTATAGCTTCATTCTGTACTGCTTATAGGTATAGATTGTATTTTAGCAGAATTCTTGCTTGTGTAACATTGTAAGCATTTGTTGTCCATTGTGTAAGTGGTTATTTTGCTCTGTTTGTAAATATCTTGTTAATAAATTCATAAAATTATTTATTACTGACATTCATATAATTATTTTATTATTTTATGCTATACTCTTGGATAGATTAAGTACTGGAGTGTCATTCTGTTTTAAAGTTGTTGTGTTGATGTTTCCATAATCTTGTGTGTATATTGTAAATAATATATGCAAAAAGACTGTAGAAATAGAAACACTATTAAAATGGATTCCAAAACTCAATGCTACAGGAAACAAACACTGGAGACAGGAGCTGATTTACTCTTTCATTGGTTTTATTACTGAATTCTTCAGGTATTATTAAATTAAAATATTTACTTGTTTAAAATAGATGAGAATGCACACAATTCAAATGAGGTGTAGAATACAGTTTTGATGGATAACATTGTAACACCTCTTATACAAATGACAAAATCACAATTCAAATGATAAGAAAATTGTCTTGATAGACATAAATAGATGTCTAAATGCAAAAGAGGACAATATAACAATATGTGCAACATGTAATGTTTGTCTATCAGTAACCATTTTAGTACATTTCACATTGATATTTTCATAAGTTGATTTACACAAATTCCTACAAATTCTTTTTACTTTGAGTACACAACATATAGAATTCTTGCTTGTTTAGAACAAAGAACTTTGCTGAATTGTACAGACTGTGTCTGCCTAGTGCATTCTTGTGGTCTTTCTACTTCCCAGTGCCTTTGCTCTGAATCACAGTCTTTCTGAGAGGAGCCACAAGGTAAGATGGCAGCATAAACTGAAAAGCAGATGGCATTGTAGTCATAGGAAAACTTCATGTGTGTTATAAGTATGTGTGATGAAGATACTACACATCTGTTGCATGCCTGTGTCTGTTTGGCTAATAGACTGTGTGTACATATTCCTAAGGATTGCTTCTGTTTTATCACAATCTGTGGTTCTTGTGGAAAGTGTGCCAAGACTCAAAGGTAACTTTATATCTGATTATATTCCAGTTCTTATTAATGTTTTTATGCAAATCATAAGTAAAATAGTTCTATCTGTATAAATGTTGTTATTATCATGTTATTTCATTATTATTATAAGTATCCTTCCTCCATCCATTCCATTATTTATCTTTCTCCTTCTCTATTTTTTTTTTTTTCTTCTTTTCTTTCTCTCTTTTTTCTCTTTTATCTTCTTTTCTCTCCATTCCTTTATATCTTTTTTTTTTTTATTCTTTCTTTTTCTCTTTCTTTTCTCTTCTTCTTTTTTTCTCTTTTTCTCTCATTCTCTCTCTCCTTCTTCTCTTTTTTCTCTCTCTTTTCCTCTCTCCTTTTTTTTTCTCTCTCTTCTTTTTCTCTCTCCTCTCTTCTCTCCTCTCTCCTCTCTTCTCTCTTCTTTCTCTTGCTCTCGTTCTCGCTCTGTCTCTCCTCTCTCTCTTTTTCTCTCTTTTTCTCTCCTTTTCTTTGTTCTTTCCTCTCTCTCTCTTTTTTTCTTTATTTTCTTCTCTTTTTCTCCTCTCTCCTCTCTTTTTTTTCTTTTTTTTTTTTTTTTTCTTTTTTTTTTTCTTTATTTTGTATATTTTGTTTCTCTCTCTCTTTTTTTTTTTTTTTGTCTTTTTTTTTTTATTTTTTTCCTCTTCTTTTTTCTCCTTTTTTTTATTTTTATTTCTTTTTCTTTTTTCTTTCCTTTTTCCTCTCCTCCTTTTTTCTATTTTCTTTTTCTTTCCTCCTTTCCTCCCTCTTTTTTTTCTCCTCCTTTTTCTTTCTCTTTCCTTTTTCCTTTTTTCTTTTTCTTTGTTTTTTTTTCCAGTCTAGGTTCATTTCTCTGTGTTTATTAGTTCTGCCCTAGGCATTTCTCTGTAGTGTGTGTGTCTTAGGATGAGACCCTTTTAGGGTTTAGTTACTGTGCCTCTGTCTAATTGACACAGAGATGAACTCTTTCCATCCTCATTGAGATTTCTCTTGAATAGAGTCAGTGAGGGCTCTGCCTAACATGGACTGGGATTCTGTTCCAGAGTGTAGGAGCCTCTGGGTTATGAATCTGTCCCTCCAGCACGTCCTATTTATTTCTGTGTTGAGGTTTAAGTCACTTGTTCTCGTGGCTCTGATGGATTTGGATTTTCTGAGGTGGAGCATGTCCATTAATTCAGGATTGGACATGGCCTTGCGTCAGGCACAGATCACCTCTGAGTAGGTATCGACTGAATAGAGCTGGAGTTTTTTCAGTCGGGCAGCATATGACATATGTTTAAGACCCTTTATCCTCTTGGTGAGGAACTTTTGGGGTCTTTCCAACTGCAGGTGTCGGGTGAGATACATCCCAAATGGGGCATTGTACTCAATCATTGGCCTGATAAGAGAAGAGTACAGGGCACAATGACCTCTCTTGATCTAGATGTGAAACCCTTCATGATAAGGTGGGCAATATAGAAAGTCTTCCTAACCACTTTGGCAATGTGAGTGTCAAATGAGAGGTTACTGTCAACCTGGGTCCCTAGGTCCCTGATTACCTCTTCCGTACTTAATGGATTACCACCTATGTGGTAATTTGTGGTGTTGTTTTTCCCAAAGGGTATGACTATACATCTTTTGGCGTTCAGCTTAATGCCATGGCTCTGGCACCAATTATCCGTTTCTATGAGGCCTCTCTGAAGGATGTTTGTGTCCGCTGGAGTATCAATTATGGCGCCCAGTTTGCAGTCGTCTGCGAACTTTGTCAGCCACAATCCTCCTATGTTTGCCTGTACCTCGGAAAAATAAATGCCGAACAAGAGGGGTCCCAGGACTGAGCCCTGTGGGACACGTTTGTGACTGGCTTAGAGTCTGACATAGCTCCAGCAACTCTGACCCTGTGGGTTCTGTCCTTGAGCCAGTTTGCAACCCATCTTGTGACATATGGGTTTACATTTAAGCTGGTGAGTTTGTCTATGATGCCCGAGTGGGGTATTGTGTCAAAGGCTTTTGCAAGGTCAAGGTAGGCTGTGTGAACTGCCTTACCCTCATCAATGGCCTTAGTGACTGTTTCAAAAAAATCGACCAAGTTCAAAAGGCAGGATCTGCCCTTGACAAAGCCAAATTGGGTAGGATCCAATGTCTGTAGGTCCCCAATGTCTTTGTTTATGAGTTCCATAATGATCCTCTCCATAGCTTTGCAGACCAGGCTCGTCAAGCTTATGGGGTAATTTCCAGGGTCCGTAGAAGCACCGCCTTTGTGAAGTGGGACCACTGTTGCCGTACGCCACTCTTTGGGTGCGTATCCTGTAGTAAGGCTAAGATTAAACAGCAGCCTTATGTGTGGGTTTAGTTCCTCCTTGAGTTCATGTAGCACACAGCGCGGGACACCATCCGGTCCCATTGATGCTGTGTTTTTAGCTTTAGAGAGGCGGCTCTCACCTGGGCATCTGAGATGTTAGGGAGGCTACACTCTGCTGGGATAGTTATTTCTCCTTTTGGGGGGGAGGGGGAGGAGAAATTTGCACTGAACCTGTCTGCCAGAATGTTGGCAATGTCAGTGGGTTCAGTGTATTTTGTGTCATTTTGGACTAACTCTGAGCATATCTGGGAGTTTCCACCCAGGTTTCTAACATAGCTAAAGAAGGCCTTGTGATTGTCTTTTGTGTCTTTTGCGATTTTTCTCTCAAAGTTGGCCTTGGATGATTTTATGAGTGATCGTAGTTTTTTGCTAGTACTGATCAGAGATGCCTTCCCTTTTAGGGATTTTGCTCTGTCATGTAGTAGCTTCCTCCTCCTGTTGTAAAGTTTGTTTATGGCTGGGGTCCACCAGACCGGGCGCCTGCCTTTGGGGGAATGGGTCTTGGTTTTATTTGGGATTGCATGATCCATGCATTCTTGAAGGTGCCCATAGAAGGCATTTGCAAAGGATTCAGCAGTGTGGGTTGTGGTTTCCACTGGCCCAGGGGCCTTGAAGGATACCACTTCAGTCTTAAGAAGTGTGAAGTTTGCTTTTGAGAAGTTCTTCACTGTGGTTTTTTGGGGGGGGGGGGGGGGGGGGATGTGGATTTCCAGTGAGATTAATTTATGGTCTGATCTTACCAAAGAGGGATATACTTCCGGTGTGGAGCATTTTGTCCCCATGTTTGTGATGATCAGGTCTAGTATATTGTCTCCTCTTGTGGGAATGGTGACTAGTTGTTCCATTGCATTTGAGTTTATGAATTCTAGGAACCTTTGGGCTAGGGTGTTGGGGCTTGAGTAATGTTCTCCCAGGGTAGAGACATTCATACTCTTTATTCCATGGTCTGAGTGCACTGTCAGTAAGGCTGTTTGGGGTCTTCCTGTTTGAGTGGTCTGATGCTGTCCCAGTTTGCCTATATTGTGCTGGTCTTGGTCTTCCAAGTTGCATTGAGGAACTTTCTGATTGGCATGTGAGCAGCATTAGTTTCCCATTGTTTAGGTGCCTATTGCACAGAGTGCTTGGTGTGTCTCATGCTCTCATGTGACCTCACAGCATCACTTGTGAGAGGTAATTGTTGCATATGAGGAAATGGTCTGGTGCAGAGCATATTCTGGTTTTTTTCCACTTGTGTTTTCTGTGGTTTTTGTCATTTGGTCCTTTTCCTGTATCACCTGTCTGTTTGTGGTGTCCAGATTCTGGCTGTGAGCAACCATCCCTTGTCAGTCTGGTGGCTTGTCAAGCATCATCCCAAGAAGGCTTGATGTTTGATCACTGATTTTGAGTTTGTATTGCATGGTGTGGCTGGATGCTGCTGGTGGGGTTAGTTTGTGGTATTTCTATGTTCTTGTATTTGTGTTGTGTGATTCTTGTCTCAGTCTGTGGAGCCTATGTAGTTTGGTTGCCCCTATGTTATTATTGTGTTCTTGCAGTCTGGCTGTCACCCTGTGCGTCTTGCTCCTGTCATCTCTCCTTGTGTGGGGATTGTGTGACTTCTTCCTTGTTGTCTTTCGGACTCTCTGTGCCTCTCTTTTTGTAACTTGTGATTTTTGTTAAGCTGTCAGATACTATTGTGGGTTGTCTGGTGTATTTGTTTTTGAGCCAAATCGAGAGCTGTTTTATAGATTTACATCTAAAAGTCACATGAGCCTCAGTAGGGTATCAGCAAGATATTAAATTCCTGGAAAATAGGCTAAGCCAGCAACAAGCTAGATGTGTGAAAAAGATGCTTGTTGGTGCCTGTAACAAAGGCCTCCTCAGTGTAATAGATTTATGAATTTTGCAACAAATATAAAATGTTTGTTCACTAGAGTTGAACTCTTTTGTGTAATAACCTTCTGCATGCCTCATTAATGACAATATCTGTTTAACTTTGTCTATAATATGCTATAACAAAGACAATTGTTTCTCCTGTACTAGTAATGGAAAATAACAGTTCTTTGTCAGCTTTTTTTGTATAGACAAGTTAAAGCTTTCTTGAGGAGTATATTTCACTATAAATTAAAAGAAAGGGAAATAATCCTTCAGACAGCTTGCATCTTACTGTTTATTCAGGAAAGGATTATTTTTTAAATGTAATCAGTAGCTATAGAAGAAAATATTGGTAAAAAAAGTCAGTGATTAATTTTCTGAAAATTCATAACACAACAGACACTGAATAAGGTCAGAAAAACAGCAAAAATACTTTTATTTAGAATATGTGTTATCTTGTGTTAATACAGTCTGATAGTAAAACACAAAGTTTCTTGTTTAAATGCAGAACTGTAATCCGTGCTTATTTCTGTTCTTGTGCCTCCCCTCTGGATTTCTACCATTTAAAAATGATTGATTTTCTAAGGTGAATGTGTATATGCAGCTGTCAGTGTGATTTAGGTGCTGGTATAACTGGCACTATGTAAAATTGTTTCTCTTCCTGGAAGATTGTACTACAGCTTGAATGCAAGTCCTTTGTATTTAAACTATCTAAATAGTGACATGTGAATTTTTGTTTTTATCTTTTTTTATTGGATCAATTGACAGTATCAAAATTATAAAGGTTTACTGAAGACCACATAACACTTAACACAGAACCCACTGTTTTATAAAAGTGTTAAATTTTAAAAATCCAGGACATTCTTGGTGTATTTCTGTCAGTGTTAGATTTAAAATGTTTACTTAAGTGGTCCAAGTTCTATCATTTCACATTTTATTCTCATACACTGTATATATTTCTTTTATATATATCTTTCTTTTCTTTACATACCATATTTTTCTTTCTCCAATAAACCATTTTTCATTACATTTTTTCCTTAATGTATTATATATTTTTTCTATATTATAGGTTTATTTTCTATTTTTATATTCTTGTATCTTTTCCATACTATTTTTTTGTTTCTTTTCTTTTACAATATTTCCTCCTCTGTTATATTCTATTCCTTCCTTTCATTTGCTACATCTATTTCCTTCTCCTTTTCAGCCTTTTGTGTCTCTGTTGAGCATTTACTATTATATCTATTTCAATACAGGCCTTATTCTATTTTCCTGTATCTCAACACCCTTTCAGTGATTTCATATACTTATTTCCTCATTTACCATCCTATTTTTTTATACTTTTGTGTTTGTACCTTCACCCCTTCTCTGTTGGTTTTCTTTACATGTTTCCTTCAGCAGGGTCTCCACCAACTATCATGTGGTGCCAGACATTTCTAACAGCTCCAGTTTAGTGTTTTTTA
>NC_056743.1:1523688540-1523836040 GCF_019279795.1 Protopterus annectens | reverse complement strand
CAGCCATTGCAGTTATACACATCACTTACTGCAGAACATGTATACTATATTACAGTTACATATTCTGTCAGTGCTGCGGATTAAATGGTCGCAGTACATTAAGAGTTCTTGATTGTCCTGGTTTCTGTCTTCATTTGTCCAGGAGTGTGTTGCTATGTGTTCCTGACTGGTTGAGAGCTATGATGACATGTCAGTCATATTCAAGCAAGTCCTTTTGCAGATCTTCAGAGCATGCACGTTCTCTCCTATTATATATACCGTCCCTTGTAAGTGTCCTTTCCAGTGAGTATGTCAGTGACGTTTCACAACTGTTCACCTCCATTGACATGTAACCTTCATAGGTGATTACTAGACTAATGGCATAAAAACTTTTACAAACCTAGCCAATAAATACGCATGATCTTCTTCTTTCAGCTGTTCCCGTTAGGGTCACCACAGAGGGTCATCTGTTTCCATTTCTTCCTATCCTCTGCATCTTGTACTGTAACACCAACTACGTGCATGTTCTCTGTCACCACATCCGTAAACATTACCTTAGGCCTTCCTGTTTTCGTCTTACCTGGCAGCTCCATTCTTAGCATCCTTTTCCAAATATACCCAGCATCCCTTCTCAGCACATGTCCAAACCAAAGCAGTCTCGCCTCTCTGGCTGTCTCCAAACTGTCCAACCTGAGCTGACCCTCTAATGTACAGATTCGTAATCTTGTCCATCCTCATCACACCCAATGCAAATTGCCACCATTTCCAACCCATATAACATAGCTAGTCTCACTACCCTCTTGTAGACCTTCCCTTTCACTCTTACTGGTACCCGTCTATCACAAATCACTCCAGACAGTCTTCTCCACCCCTTTCACCCTGGTTGTACTCTCTTCTTCACCTTGCTTCCACACTCACTGTTACTTTGAACTGTTGATCCAAGTATTTGAACTCCTCCACCTTCACCAACTCTACTCCCTGCATCCTCACCATTCCTCTGTCCTCCCTCACACACACACACACACACACACACACACACACACACACACACACACACACACACACACACACACACATTCTGTCTTAGTTCTGCTGACCTTCATTCCTCTCCTCTCTAGAGCATATCGCTACCTCTCCAAGGTCTCCTCAACCTGTTCCTTACTAGCACTGCAAATCGCAATGTCATCCGCAAACATCATAGTCCAAGGTGACTCATGTATGATCTTGTCTGTCAACCTGCCCATCACCACTGTAAATAAGAAAGGGCTCAGAGCTGATCCTTGATGTAATCCCATCTCCACCTTAAATGCATCTGTCACTCCTACCGCAGACCTCACCACTGTCACACTACCCTTGTACATATCCTGTACCACTCTTGCATACTTCTCTGCCACTCCCGACTTCCACCTCCTCTCTAGACACCCTATCATATGCTTTCTCTAAGTCCACAAAGACACAGTGCAACTCCTTCTGACCTTCTCTATACTTCTCCATCAACACTCTGAACAAACATTGCATCTGTAGTGCTTTTTTCCAGTATGAAACCATACTGCTGCTCACTAATCATCGCCTCCCTATTTAACATAGCTTCCACTACTTTTTCCCATAACTTCATACCGTGACTGATGAATTTTATACCTTGGTAGTTACTACAGCTCTGCACATCACCATTGTTCTTAACAATCTATACCAAAACACTTCTCCACTCCTCAGGTATCCTCTCACTTTCCAAGATTTCATTAAACAATCTAGTTAAGAACTCCACTGCCACCTCTCTTAAACACATCCATGCTTCGACAGGTATGTCATCTGGACCAACAGCCTTTCTATTCTTAATCCTCTTCATAGCTGTCCTTGCTTCCTCCTTGCAAAGCTGTTGCACTTCCTGATTCACTATCCCCACATCATCCAACCTTCTTTCTCTCTCTCATTCTCTTCATTCTTCAGTCCTTCCATCTGCTCAACACACTCTCCTCACTTGTAATTTCCCTCATTATCCTTTATCACCCTTACCTGCTGCACATCTTTCCCAGCTCAGTCTGTCTGTCTAGCCAATCGGTACAGTTCCTTTTCTCCCTCATTAGTGCCCAGCCTTTCATACAACTCTCCTTATGCCTTCTTTGCTATACACCTCTCATCTCCTTATACTCCTGTCTACTTTCTTCATCTCTCTTGACAATCCCACTTTTTCTTTGCCAACCTCTTTCTCTGTATACTCTCTTGTACTTCCTTGGTCCACCACCAGATCTCCTTGTCCTCCTTCCTCTGTCCAGATGTCACACCAAGCACCTTTCTGTCTCCCTTACAGGCTGTGCTGTAGTTACCAGCCATTCAGCAACTGTTCACTGCCACCCAGTGCCTGTCTTAACTCTTCCCTGAACTCCACCTCACAATCACACTTTTTCAACTTCCACCATTTTTTCCTTGGCAGTGCCCTCACACTCCTTCTCCTCTTCTTGATCACCAACATCATCCTACAGACCACCATCCTATGCTGCCTAAGTGCATTTCCCCCTGCCACTACTTTACAGTCTCCAATCTCCTTCAGAAAGGATATAGTCCACCTGTGTGCATCTTCCTCCACTCTTGTACATCACCCTGTGCTCCTCCCTCTTCTTAAAATACATATTTACCACAGCCATGTCCATCCTTTTCGCAAAATCCACTACCATCTGACTTTCTGCATTCTTCTCCTTAATACCATACCTACCCATCAATTCCTCATCCCCTCTGTTCCCTTCACCAACATGCCCATTGAAATCTGCTCCACTCACCACTCTCTCACTCTTGGGTACACTCACCACCACTTCATCCAACTCGCTTCAAACTTTTTCTTTCTCATCCATCACACATCCAACTTGCAGAACATATGCACTAACAACATTCATCATTACACCATCCAGCTTCATAAATGTCACTCTATCTGACACTGTCTTCACCGCCAAAACACTCTTTGCATGCTGTTCCTTCAGGATAATCCCTACCCCATTCTCCTCCCATCCACACCATGATAGAACCATTTGAACCCACCTCCAATACACCCGGCCTTACTCCTAGACCTGGTCTCTTGCAAGCACAATATATCAACCTTCCTTCTCTCCATCATATCAGCTAGCTAGCTCCCTCCCTATACCACTCATACTACCAACATTCAAAGTTTCTACCCTCACTACCACACTCCTAACCTTCCTCCTATCTTCCTACCTTCTGGCATGTTGTCCCCCTCTCCTTCTCCTCCTCCTCTGGCCAACAGTAGCCTAATTTCCACCAACACCTTGTTGGCTAACAGTACTGGTGGCGGTTGTTAACCCATGCCTCAACCGATCTGGTATGGAAATGTGTATCATTGTCCGCATATGTCATTTGGCAAAAATTTTACACCTGATGCCCTTTCTGACGTAACCTTTCCCACTTATCCAGGCTTGGGACTGGCATGAAAAAATGCACTGGCTTTTGTGCATCCCCAGTGGCCATACCCATGATATGACAATATTATATCTTGTATGTGATGGGGTACTGTCAGGGTAGTGGGTTTTTGGGTGTTGGAGCCCTGCGTCACTTACAGACTGCCTCTTCCCATAAGGGACATGGGTAGTACTCCAGGAGTGAATTTATGGTTCCCCATCCATTTATCCAGATTTTTTTTAAGAGAGTGAGGGATGGGTTTTATTTTACGAAGATGGGAAGGTTATTCTATAGATGAGGTAGCGTTTGGGATAAAAATCGGTCTCTTCAGCAAGTTCTGTTAGTCGTAAATAAGGTTCAGGTCCTTGGAATGTGTAGCCCTCCTATAATTTTTCATGCAGATATGTAACATTTTCATTAGGGCCGGATCAGAAAATGCTTTGTAGGTCAGGCATAAGTCTCCGTTCAAACTCTTTGAGATGGAGTAAAGGGATAGGGCCTTTAGTTGGTCTGCATAAGTCATGTGTCTTATGCTTTATATTTTTTTAGTGAGAAACCTCTGGGGCCACTCCAGTTGGTTTAAGTGTATGGTTAGGTACATGCAGAAGGGAGCACTGTACTTAATTATGGGCTTGATGAGGGCAGAGTATAACAGCACTATGACTTTCTTTGATCTTGATGCCATGCCTTTACTTAAAGGTTGAGGCACACAGGATTTCCTGTCTACCATAGCTACCTGGTGGTCAAAATATAGGTTACTGTTTGTCTGTGTTCCTACATCTGTCACCAATGGGATTAGTTTTAGGGGTGTGCTATATCAGTACTGTAATTTTCAGGGATATCTAATTTACTGAAGGGAAGGGTATGATTACTCATTTTTTAGCATTTAGTCTCAGGCCATGGTTTTGGTCCCAGTCATTTGTCATTTTGAGATGTTAACATTTTTTTTTAAACCCCATGTTTGCGCTTGTTTCCCGCCTTTCCCGTAACTAGTCTAGTCCAGATACAGATTTGCTGTATCCAGGACTGTTTGTAAGCTTCTGAGCAGTGCCAAAGTCTGCTCTTCAATTTTTCTGTTAGATCTGCTAGTTCTCTCCTCTCCTGCACTTTTACTAGCTTATTAGTCTAGCACTTTACCAGACTTCTTGTAGCAATTATTGTAGCACACAAAAGTGCTACCACCACTAAACGTCCTACAAGGAAACCGCTCCAGTACTTATTATTAATGCCCACCCCTCCAGACATGTCTAAAGGTCAGTTCCCTGTGCTTTCTCCTATTAAACTGGTGAACTTAGGCATCCTGAGGCAATGTAGCAACTGCCTCGTGTACACCGACAACCTTCTCCTCTTACCTCCCAACACTCATACTTGCGAGAGATGCACTTATATATCCAAATTGGAAGCCACGCACTCTCCAGTCAAGCTGCGAAGAGGAGAAGGTCAACACTTCCACCACACCACACCACATGGAACACATAGTCCTCCAGAACACAGTCCAGCACTGCCTTCACATAAAAACACAAAACCACACACCTACCTTCGCAGAGGATTTCAATAAAAATCTACCCAAACAGCAGAGACCTCCAAGGCAGAAATGCACTCTACCACCACAACACTAATCACAAAGCATAACTCTCCTAAACAGTGTGCCACTCAACCAAAGCCCCTAAGGCAAAACAGCATGCCCAACACACTAGTCATAGGTGACTCGATAGTGAGGCACACTGATGTCCCACTCACTAGGTTTAATAAGGAGAGAGTAACAAGTCCGCTACTTGTCGGGTACCAGGGTCCGCCACATAATGTACGCACTCGGATCCCTCAACAACAGGCACAAATATGACTCTGTCATTGTACTTGTGGGTGTGAATGACCTGAGACATGCCTCCCTGGACTACATGAAAAGAGAAATTGGAGAAGCTCTCTGATGATGTAGCCCAGGCAGGTATGACCCTAGCCCTGAGCAGCATCCTACCATCACCCAGAATGATACCACAGTACAAACAGAAAATGATGGATTCCAACAATTGGCAAAGTTTCTGGTGTTATTTTAAGGGGATCTGGTATCTGTCTGCCTGGGATGGCATGATTGATAGACCTCTATGCTTTGCCAAAGATGCCCTGCATCTGTCACCCTTAGGCTTCAGGGTACTGGCCAAGGCTCTTGCCACCCCTATAGTGCCTTTTTAGGCGGTGTTCTAAAGACCAAATTACCACCGTAACCGCTACAAACAAATGCAGTCTGAGGGTCATGCTGCTCAGTGCTAAAAGTCTAAATCTCAAAATACACTCGCGAGAACATTGACATTTGTGCTGTAACAGAGACCTGGCTCAAGGCAACAGAAAGCTACCCTGCACTACCAGGCTATAACTCATTCCACACCGTTCGGCCCCAGAACTTGGACCGAAGCTGCACACCTCCAGACTGGTAGCCCAACATAACGCATGTGAGGTGCTTCAGGTGCCGCTAACATTGGGTAAGACAGCAATTCCGGTTGTAGCCTGCAATAGGCCCCCGACCATGTCCCAAGACTCACTTCACGTTCCTAAGCACCCTGGAGAATATTAGGGTCGAACCTAACACACTCATACTGGGCGACTTCAGCTACCCCTCCATTAAATGGGAAAACACTCCTGTACCAATACACTTGCCCGTTTCCTGAAAATTCATTAATTCCAATGCCCTGGACCAGCTTGTTTTTACCCCCAGTAGACGTAGCAACATCCTTGACCTGGTCATTACTAACATGCGCGACCATTGCTCTACACCAGTAGTGAACTCCTCCCTGGTTAGATCAGACCACAAACTAATCACCTTGGAAATCCATACCCCCCCCCCCCCCCGCAAAGCTAACCACCATGAAAACCTTCTCCAAAGCTATATTTGGGCTCCTAAAAACAGAGGTGGCTAACTTCACGGCACCCAAGCAAACAGAGAATAGTTGCATGACTGCTGAATCATACACCGATGCACTTTATGAACACGTGCACAAATGCATGGATCTCGCCATACCCAATAGAATCAAGACTCTGTCCTCCAAAACAAGCAAGCCAGTCTGGTGGTCCCCTGCCATAAACAAACTCTACAAAGGAGGAAACTAATGCGGAATAAGGTGAAGTCCCAAGACTGGAAAAACTCCCTTAGCCTCAACAAAAAGTTGAGATCCCTTATCAAATCCTCTAAAGCTAGCTATGAAAACAGAATTGCAGCAGATAGTAAAGACAACCACAAGGCCTTGTATAGTTATAATAAAGAATCTCCATGGCAATACCCAGATTTGCTCTGAGGTACTGCACAATAGTACCTCCTATACCGAGCCAAAGATATTGCCAATATACTGGCCGACAGAGTCAGTGCTAACTTTACCCCTCTCCCTCCTCCCAAAGGACTAATCAGAATACCAGTAGATTGCCAGACACCCAGTATTACTGCTGCACAGGTTAAGACAGCACTGTCCAAGGCCAAGACTACAGCTTCTATGGGTCCTGACAATATCCCTGGCTGTGTTCTACATGAACTGTAGAGTGAACTGACACCTCACCTGTGTGCTCTGTTCAATCACAACCTCACCTCAGGCTTTCCTACTGAATGGTGCACTGCTACAGTTGCCCCTCTCCATAAAGGAGGAGTGACTACAGACCCTGGGAACTGTCGCTCCATTAGCCTGACTAGTCTGATGTGCAAAGCTATGGGAATGCATTGTCATAGACCTAATAGACAAGGGTATAGGGAATCTCCAACTCTGGATTCCCACATAGTTTGGTTTTGTGAAGGGTAGATCATGCCTGCTCATCTTGGTTGACTTCTTTGAGTCTGGCACCAGAGCTGTGGATGAAGGCAAGGTGGTTCATACAGCTTAATTTGATCTGGCCAAGGCCTTTGATTCCATTCCCCACTCAGGAATCATAGAAAAACTCACTTAAGCTAGGCATATCCCCATATTACTAGGTGGGTTGCAAACTGGCTCACATAACCCACAATGTGAAAGTAGCTGACTCCAAGTCAGACTGCTGACCAGTCACAAGTGGAGTCCCACAGGGTTCGGTCTTGGGTCATCTGTTCGGTATCTATTTGTCTGAAGTCCAGGCCAACATGAAGGGACTCTGGCTGACAAAGTTCGCAGACTATTGCAAGTTGGGATCTATTATTAACTCCCAAAGTGATGTTGACATCCTACAGAAAGGCCTCACTGAGACCACTGACTGGTGTAAGAACCATGGCCTTAAGCTCAATGCCAAAAAATGTGTCATCATCACCTTTGGGAAAACCCCAGTTCCCATGAATTACTACATCAATGGTAGTCCATTGAACACCAAAGGCATTATAAGTGATCTGGGAACACAGGTTGACAGCAACCTCTCTTTTGACCACCACATTGTCACTGTGGTCAGAAAGTCCTTCTGTGTGGCACATCTCATTACTAAGGCTTGTGCATCCAGGAAGAAAGAGGTCATTGTCTCCCTCTACTGTTCCCTCATTAGGCCAGTTATACGTATAATGCCCCATTTGGCATGTACTTCTAGACACTTTCAACAACTGGGGAGGCCGTAAAAGTACGTCTCAAAGAGGATCCTAGGCCTTAAACACTTGTCCTATATGAACATACTCAGAAAACTCCCGACTATTCTCGGTCTCATATCGCCTACTTAGAGGTGATCTCTGCATGACTTACAAAGCCATGTCTGACCCAGCTCTCTTAGAAATGCTGCATCTAAAGAAATCCCAATCCCTCTGCACCACATGCTTCAGAGATCTCAACCTCATTACCACAATCAACAGGACATACTGGAGGAACAGGTTCATAACCCAGAAGGCTGCCCATGCTATGGAATAGACTTCCCATACATGTCAAGTAGAGCACCTCACTGGCCCTCTTTAAGAGAAGTCTTGTTGAGTGGATGGGAAATAGAAAATTCACCCATTGGATCACTCCAGTGGCTCTACTCGACAGAGGCACTGGGAACTAAGGTCTGGTGGCATGATGCCAGGATAATCCTATGGGCTATTACTCCCAGCTTACAGTCATCAGTGAACTTGGTGAGCCAGAGGCCCCCAACATTAGCTTTCACTTCAGAGAAGTATACAGTAAACAGAGGGGTCCCAACACTAGACACTGCTATTAACGATTTTTTTTTAAGTGGATACACCTGTACAGACAATATGTATCCTGTTGCTGAGCCAGTTGGCTTATCTGTCTGATGATGCAGTGGTTTATGCCTAACTCAGTAAGTTTATCTATAATCCCTGAGTGGGGGATTGTGTTGAAAGCTTTGATCAGGTCTAAATAAGCATTGTGTACCATTTTACCCTCAACCATGGCCATGGTGACTTTCTCAAAGAAGTTCACCAGATTGAGCAGGCAAAACCTCTCTGACAAAACCAGAGTGGGTCTGGTCCCTTGTTGGAGAGTTCCTATGTCTTTATTGATTAGGTCCATGATAATTTTTTTCATCGCCTTGCAGATAAGACTGGCCAAGCTTATGTATCTGTAATTCTCTGCGTCAGCTGATGTGCTCCCCTTGTGCAGAGGGAAGACTATTGCTGTCCTCTATTCCTCTGGGACAAAGACTGTATGGAGGTTGTGGTTAAGGAGGGTTTCTAGTAGTCCTGAAATATTCTGTGTTAAGCTATTTAAGAAGCATCCTGGAATGCTGTTGGGACCCATGGAGGCTGTGTTTTTGGCTTTAGTGAGTGCAGCAAGGACCTTTTCTCCTGTAATGACCGGTAGGGGTTGGTTGCAAGCATTTCTTTTGGGTGTGGTAGAAGTTGATGTTGGGGCTGGGGTTGAGCTGAACTTGTCAGCGAGCAAGTTTGCTGTAGTTTCAGGCTTGGGTGTAAGTGTTGCTGTTCATGATTAACTCAGCACAATGCTGAGCATTTCTGAGAATATGAACATAATTAAAAAAAAAAAAAAAAGCCTTATGGTCATCTTTCACCAGGGAGGCCATCTTTGCCTTGTGGTTTGCTTTGGCAGATTTGACCAGCTCTCTAATTTGTTTGTTTAGACTGGTGAGTATCTTTTTGCACTGTTTTATCTGTTCCTTGTTTGCTTTAGAGAGGATTTCTTTCCTTTGGGTGAATAGCCTATTTATGGTTGTGGTCCTCCAGGGTGGTTTAATTTTGCCAGTAATAATAGGTTAGACTCTGACAGGTACTGCCTTCTCTGTGTAGCTATGAATATGGTTGTACAGTACTTTTGTGTACAGCTCAGAGTAGGCATTGGTGTCCTCCAGTTTCGGTTGGGTTTGGAAGTTTAACAAGCTATCACTTAGTTTAAGGTAATTGGCCTTGGCAAACTTCTTAACCGGTTTGGGGTTGGATGGGAAATCTGAGTTAGTTTTAATACTAGAGGAGATCAGTTTGTGGTCCGATCTTACCAGGGAGGAGTCAGTGCATGGGGAGGGAGCAGCATTCTCCCATGTTTGTGAGTACTAGGTCTAGAATATTTCTACCTCTAGTTGGGGAGCTGACTAGTTGTTTATGTTAACAAAGTCCAAAAACCTCTGAGCAAGTGAATTATTGTATAGGTCTTCCAGTTTATGGAAGAGTAGTTGAAGTCCTCCATAAGTATAGTGTTTGCTGAATGGTAAGAGATTCCAATTGGTTTAAGTAGGAGGTGTGGTTTTCCAGACTCATGTTAGGGGATCTGTAGCTAGCAGGAATTATGATAGGGGTGTCGTACCTACGGTTAGATGGGCATGGAGCAACTCATGTGAGTCATGTTCTTGGATAGTCTAGCAGTGTATTTGTCCTTTATAAACACTGAGACACCTCCTTCCTTTGTTTTCTTCTGAGCTGAGGTGGAGTGAAATGTATAAAAGGCATTGTAGCCTTTCCTGGCCAGGGTGCTCTCCATGGTTCTGAAACATGTTTCTGTGACTGCACGTCTGCATCCTCCAGGGTGAGGAGTGCATCCAGGGAGTGCTGTTTTTTTTTCTTCTTTTTTTTTTCATCTCTATTGCTAACATTGAGTAGCAGTACCTTTAGGTAGTTGTGAGTGATTTTTGTTATGTTGGAAGGTTTAACAATTTGGCATGGCCTAAAAAAGGCATTATGGGGCTAGATAAAGTTTTTGCCAGTGTCAGGAAGCGAAGTGGTGACAAGTGCAAACCATCTCTGACAAAGCATTATAGTTTGTCGATCATGTCTCTCCAGGCTGATGGATATTGGAGCCTCTTGTTGTTGCTCTAGAAACTAATCCAATCATTGAAGTCAATAATTTTTGCTGGTAGGATGCTGCCTAAGTTAGTTTCATACCTGCCTGGGACACATATATAGAGAGCTCCATCGTGTTTGACTTCATGTAGTCTAGTGAGGCATGTCTTAAGTCGTTTACATCCACCTGGATTGTGACTGTGTCATACTGGTACTTGTGGTTTAAAGACCTAAGTGCATGTGTAATCTGGTGGATCCTGAATGCAGACAGACACTTCACTTTGTTATCTTCTTGTTTGGCCTGGTAAGGGGGGCATCAGTATGTCTTACAATGGAATCCCCAATAACTAGAACATTTGGCTGTGTGGTGTGTTGCCTTATGGGCTTGGAAGCTGGGCCAGTATGATTTTCAGAGTTCTGTGTTGTGTGAATTGCTGTCCTTTTTGAATGTGTGCAAGGCATTGAACAGATGTTTTTAGGAGGTCTTGGGGGGTTGGGTAGATTATATGGGAGTACGTCTGCATGTGTGGATCTGTGTGTTGTTCCTTAGTGTTGGTAGTGAGTGTTCAGATGTAAAGCTGACAACCTGATTCGCATTTTCCATGTGTATATGTGAGAGCTTTGCATCCAGTGACACTGTGAATCTACATCTCTCTCACATACTGTCTGTTCTAAAATTAAATGGATGTCCGTGAACTTTCACTGCCTTAGGATGCCCATATCCACTAGGTCAGAAACAGAGATAACAGGGAAGTGCCTGTCCATTGTACCAGTTCCTTAGTAGATGGGAAGGAGTAGGGGAGAGTCAATTAAAGGTCTAAGTGAGTGTTTATTAGTGTACTTTTAGATGACCTGCAGTGGTGCTGCCCTCTGCACAAACTAGCAGCCTATCAAGCAGCTGTGAACAGTGGGAGACTGTGGAGAGTGTTTCCTATAGAGTATTTTAAACCCAGAGAGGTTTACTTATATAAAAGGCACCGGTGTTTGTGTGGCCATCATTTGTATACTATCGTGTGTGTTAACAGCAGTATGTATTGTGCGATGTACATATATGCTTAATATTATGCTACTGACTTGTTTTGGAAGTGTACATGCATTGACACATCCTGTGTTGAGGACATTGCCATATTTACCATGCCCTCTTCCCTCATTCTTCTCATTCATCTCTGTACCCATTTTCATCAGCACACATTCCCTACATAGTGTATGTTTCATTGTATTTGCCCTTGCTGTCCCCCCCATTATTTCATTCTACAAATAATTGTTGTAGTGTATATTGCACTTAGTACACTTCTCTTTACCATGTTAATACTGCTTTTACAATATTTTCAACCCTGGTAGTCATTGTGTGTGTCTGTTTGATCATAAACAAACTTGAGTGCTTCTTGTTTCTGTCCCCGTGCTGCTCTGTATGGTTTCCTAGCAGCAGCACTGTTGCTGGTGATAAAACCATGCTTGTATACTTGTAAGTGCGATGAACAGCATGAATATGTGATTTACGTTGCTGCTCATCTCACTAACACATGAACTCTGCATTTTATTTTTCCCACCCACCTGCACAACTGTTGTTGTATTCTTTAATCTTGGTGGCTTTTGAGTTGCCTGCCCATACTATAAATCTGATTTTGGATACTCTTCGCAGTTCTGTCTCATCGGCTCATTCTACTGAGTACAGAGAGAGCATTTGGGAAGGCCCACCCCCTTAGTTTCTTAACCTTGAATTGTCTTCTGTTTTCGCCTTTCCCACTTAACTTTGAAAAAAATGCACTTTATTGAGCCGCGTTTAATGTGTTTATGTTTCTCCCTACTTTATTACTTTGGTTTTGCTGCTTGTTCCTAAAAAGTGTTTAATTTATTCTGCTGCATGTATTACTGCTTGCTAGTAGTCTAATTAAATTGTAAGTGTTGTTTTAAGCATCTGAGTTTTGGTTTAACCACATGGGCTTCAGGCCAGTTGTTTTACATTAGGAATGTTTGTGGTCTACACTTTGTGGCAGGAGAGGTAGCTTACATCCTTCTAAATTGGGAATTGCTGGTTGAAGGCTTAGTGTGTACGTTATTCTAAAAGCATCTTAGTTCTGGTTTAAATGCTTGGGCTTCAGGCCAATTAATTTACATTAAGAAGGTTTGTAGTCTACACTGTTTTGGGAGGAGAGGGTAGTCTTTGCCTTTCTGAGCTGGGAGTTGCTGGTTAAAGGCTTATTGTGCCTGCTTATTTGAGCTTTAGCATAGGCTAGATTCAGACATGCTGAATCTAGTTCTGTTTGTATAACATGAGCACTAAACTAGGCCATCTTTTGTTGGAGAGGGTTCACCTGCACCCTAGTGGCAGGAGTGTGCATTTGAAGGCTGCTAGAACAGGGCTCAGTTTAGAGCTTTTTTATTGGTTAATTTGGTTTAAATCAGTTTGCTACATAAGCACCATGTTTTTGTGGGTTTGCGCTTGTTTGCACATAGCTCACTGCTGCACAGTGGTGGACGCATTTGACAGTTGTAGATGCAAACACGTTTGCCTGCAGATTTTCCCTTAATGCTCTGTTGGTGCTCCATTGGTGAGTTCTTGCAATTATCCCTCACTGACAGGTGATACATTCATTGAAGCTCCTGAAGTACCAGCACTGATCCTACACACTAGCCCTTCGTATTTTTTATCCACATCTCCTGTCCTCTACTTTACCTAGTCCTTCCTGCCATCTCCCTGTTTTCTGACCACATTAACTCACCTAGTGTTATGGACAAACAATTTTCCACAGTTTCGCCAGCCTGGTTGACATGGGCATCTTGAGGCAATGTAGCAATTGCCTCATGTACACTGACAACCTGCTTCTTATAGTCCACACAAATTCATTGTTTGAAAGATGCATCTTTAGCAAGAACCTAGAATACAGGCTGTCTCACTCACCAGTCAGGTCATCTGATGCTAAGCAGGTTGTCAGAGTACACACCTCATCTCCTGCAACTACCAAACAACAACACATAAACCTAGATATTCAGAGGTCCTTACCAGAAGCTTACTTAAACATTAGAGACCTTCCAAACACAAGCACGCTTCACATAATATATCCTCTGTAGAACATAGTACACATAATATTTCACACACCAGTCAAGCCCCTAAGGCATAACACAAAAACAAACATCTTAGTCATAGGCGACTCAATTGTGAGACACACAGATGTCCCTGTCACCAGGTTGGATAAGAAAAAGGTCACAGTCAGCTGTCTGTCAGGTGCCAGGATCCGGCACATCACACATGCACTCAGACATTATGACTCCATCATAGTCCATGGTGGTGTGAACGACTTGAGACGTACCTCACTGTACTATATGAATAGAGACATGACTGAGGTCTCTGATTATGTGTCTTGGTCAGGTATGTCCCTAGCATTAAGCAGCATTTTACCTTTGCCTAGGATGATACCTCAATGCAAACAAAAAATTGTTTAAATTCAGCACTTGACTTAGGTTCTGGTGTCATTCAAAGGGGATCCAGTATTCCGCCTGGGATGACATGGTCGACAGACATCGATACTTTGCCAGAGATGGTCTTCATCTGCCACCCCTGGGATTTTGGTTACTGGCTAAGGCTCTTTCCACCCCCATAGTGCCTTTTTAGGCAATGTCACAAGAACAAAATTCCTGACGTAAAAATATCCTCTAAAAGCAACCTCAAGGTTATGCTGCTAAACGCTAGGTGTCTAAACCAGAAACTGCACTCACTGGAAGCAGTCCTCACCTTGGAACATGCTGAAATTTTTGCAGTCACTAAGACTTGTTTTAAGGCTGTGGAGAGCACCCCCAGCTATACCAGGTTACATTTCCTTCTACACGTTCAGACCACAAACTGAAGGTGTGAGAACTAAAGGAGATGATGTAGCAATATTCATTAAAGATGAATACACCTCTAAATTGGTTAAACCGCATGATTCCCTTGAATTGCTTCAGGTGCAGTTGACTGTAGGTAAGACCCCTCTTCAGGTCATTGCCAGCTATAGGACCCCCTCCTTGAATCAGGACATCCACTTAGCCTACTAACTCTGTCTTTTTTTATTACAGCAGTTTACACACTGTGTGTGTGTGTTTTTTTTTTGCGTTCTTTACTTGCATTAATATTTCAGGACCAGGCCAGAGTGGTTCCCAGTATAAGGCACCAGGTTATAACTGAAGGTGTGTTAAGAGATTTACAGGATCGGCAACTCTGGGTCTCATGAAAAGGAACGTGTTAATATTATTGCCTAGTGGTGATTTATGAAGAATTTGTATATTGCTTTAATGACTATTGTAAGTAGGACTTAGGATCCAAAATTCCAAACCGATACTAATAGCCTATATATTACAATATGACATGGAACATGGAATGAAAATGCTCTATCAGCAATAAAGTGATATTTTTCTGTTATAGCATTTTACAAAATAAATTAAACTTTTTAAAAATGATTTGCATTATTTCTTATTTCTTAGCTGACGAGATTAAAATAGTACCATTACCAGATGCAGGTTAAAGCTGAAGGTGAGTTAAAAAAAAAAAAAGCTGTACAGGATCTGCTTTTTTTTAGGCCATGTGAGAATTAAGATAAGGGACAGTTTTGTATAATAGTTATGAAAATGTTCATATTTTGGTCATGCGTATAATAAGTTTTGTTGCATAGTCCATGTATTTTATTTAGGTGTTTGTTTTCCCAAGTACCTTAGTAATACGTGCTCAAATAAGTAACCTTTACTAAAATTCTTAACATTTTAAGAAAGCAAAATTTTAAAACAGTTTATTTTTAACTTTGTTTTGTAGTTACTTTTTTAAAGTAGTCAGAATATGAATGGAACAGGTAAAGCTTAGTAGATGTTAATTGTATAGACAGTGTAGAGGTCATAAGTGAGTGTTAATTTAAACCATTTGTTGGGTCTTCTAAGGGCAAAACGTGTAGAGCACTTCTGTCAACCACTGTGGCAGGAAGTTCTAAAAGCAGGGATGACCAGAGGACTCGATACAAGCCTTGGGAACCTCCAGCTACCCGACAGAAGATGAGAATAGCTGCCCAAGTAATGTAGGGCTAAGTAAGTATAAGACTTTAATGAAATGCGATTGAAGAGGTAGCCAGTGCTAAGCCCATAGTTGGGGGGGGGGGGGTAGCATGGTGGTGATGAGGAACGCCAGCCTTTAGCCAAACTGTGGAGTTCTGACAGTGCTTCTTAAACTTTCTTGGACTAAGGAACCCTACACAAAAATTTATTTTCATGGAATCCCTATGAAATTTTCAAGCAAATATGTAATCAAGAAAATGTTTACCATTAATGCAAATTGTAAAACTAAATAATATAGTTTACTATAATATAACACAATGAAAATGAGAGACAGAACAAGGTATGTAGGGGAAGAAGGGCAGTAAGAGAGATGGGAGTTGCATTTTCATAGACTATTGTAATTTGCTTAAATTTTTGATTGAAAAATGGATTCATTGAATTCACAGGCAGTGAAGCATAGTTTGGGGAGGGGTGGTTGGAGGAGATGACTGGAGTGGTTAAGATTTCAAAGGTTGTATGTTGGTCATCTGAAGGCAAGTGGGGGGACAGTCTCATTCTTGATAAGCTTAAACAGCTAAGAGGTGAGTCGAAAGTCAGCACATTTTTTCATGGGAAGCCAGTTAGCTTTTTCAGTGCTTTTCAGTGGTTGTCATTTCTTGGGGAGAACTTGATGAATCTGCATATGGTGTTTTAAGATGGATTTTTCTTTTAGAGGCTGCAGTAATTAGAAGCACACCAATTTTTAACTGAACCAGTAAGACACCTCTGCCTATGACTTTTCATCAAGGTCCTGATACAAAAGGGAGAGCCCATAGTAGCCCAGAATGGGGACTGTAGGAGGGCGGGTAGTGAGCATGTTGACTTTTTTTGTGTGTAGTGTAGGCGGAGTTGGAAATTTTATAAAAGGGGTCCAACAAAATCCTTGGGTATTTGAATGAAATTACATTTTCAGTAGTGTTTAATACTGTGTCCTATGTTTTTTCTCTTAAAGGTCAATACTCCCTATGAAATTTTACCCAAAATTTATCAAATGGTAACTTAATTTTCAGATTGTATATTTGCAATGTCTGGGGAAAGATCAGCTGACATATTTACTTAATTTATATATAGATCGTTCTTTATCCTTTCATTGAGGTTAAAGGGATCCAGAACCCACAAAAAAATGTCCTTGGATCTTGACTGGAGGAAACATGGTCTTCAAATTTAACTGGTATTTTCAAATCATTGATGATAAAGTTTTAGTTGTTTAAAATTGTAATATTTTTTTTTTCATTGTCTCATTCATTCGGTCTGTCAAGGCATTGAAATTATCATAGATAAGTATTGGGCCAGCTGCCCTTGCGGGCCATTTTAATCCTAGCCAGTATCCCTTTTGATGCTCAAATTAACCTATCCCATTTGGTGTTATATTGGCCTTGCCCATCCCGTGGATGATAGCCCTGTAAGGTAATATAACTTCACGCTAGTCTTTTGTCTTTGAAAAACTGTAAATCATAGTTGTATGACAGAAACCTTATTTCTTCTCTTAGGTCACAGACTCTTTTCAATATCTGCCCTCATGAAAGCCAGTGAACTTCAGCATGTAGTAATGATATTTTATGAGAAGAGCCCATTTCATCACACAGCATTGCAAAGTCCTTGAATTTACAAAACTAGACTTTAATAAAAACAACTGTTAAATTTTACAATGTATTACTTAAGACATAGGTATACATACGTTAATGGAAAAGAAAATAAAGTGTATTAACATGTTGATTATTCACGTATTAAACATTACATATATATTTTTTTTCGGTTTGCTGTCAAGATTTAGATTGGCACTTACGTGAAGCTGGGAAGGTCGAAAGGCTGTTTTCAAGTTTTCTTAATGCCGATCCAGAAAATGTTTAACTCCACATTAGCGGATAGTAGTGTGCATTTGGTAATGTGGAAACAGCGTTCTGATAATGGATCACACCACAGTGGGGATCAGGAAATGTACCCTTGTCTCACTGTAGTGCGATCTTGAAGTTGGAATATATATTCTGGATATATTGTTGCCATGAATTCCATTTATTTCTATGTAAATTGCTTCTTCCCATTTCTAAAGATACAGCCTCTTGTTCTTTTATTTCGCTTACAATATTCAGTACCTCAGTCACAGCTGGTGAAGATTTTGATTTCCATTTTCTAGTAATTGCTTTTTTGGAAGCCAATATCATTACACTTAATTCTGCTCAGCACTAGTATTTTGGTTTGCTAATATTTCTTGGTGTGTTATGCAATGTATGTTTTTTTTTTATATTTGGTGATACTTGTTTCATTTTTGTGATTAATCCTGTATGTTTACCAACCATAGTAACTATATCATCAGTACAAGCTGCAGCAGCACACTCTGTGCATTTTACATCAGCACTTCAAAAGTTATCCGACAACTTTGAAATTATTTCAGTGCTAGTTGTATTTTTCTTCATTTCCAAGTGGCTCTGAAGCTCTTCTTTAATTTCATTTTCATCCCAGTCTGTGTCTTTAATATATGTAAGTAGCAGTGTTTGTTGAGTCATGTAACTAAAGAGCATAAATCTTTGATACTACATTTTTTACAAGCTGCTGCTGAATATCTTTACTCTTCCTGCACCTAACAGAATGCATGGCATAATCAAGTCTTCTGCGGGGAATTTTTGGTTTTGATTTTGCAGTACAAAGTAATATCAAAAATGATTCTTTGAGAGGTAACTCATTTCTTATATCATTAGATGTATACTTCAGCATTGCTTGCTGAGATTTTAAATCCTTCTCTTTTCTTTAAAAAAGTAACTCAGCTGACACTTTCTGGTTTGAAGTCTTGACACTGTTACTCAGGAGTCCCTGAATGCAAAACACATTGAGGGCAATCATCTTTATGTCTGAATCTAAATGCTGTGTATGAAGGATCATATTTACATTTCTGTCTCTCTCTTTTTTTTTGTTTTTAACTCTAGAGAAGATGTGTTACTACTAACATGCCTTTCAGAAGTGACATTTGAATTGCTTATTGATGACCCCAGTTTTCCATATTTTCATTCGTAATCTCGTGAACTATTCCAGCTGTACTCAAATGCACACTGGTCCTGTAAAAACCCAGATCAGTAGAATGAGTGCACAACAATATGACAAGATGGTTTCATCAGCAGACAGGCATCCACATCCATCTATGAGCTATATTCACTTTGTTGACTGTGTATTCCTCAGATGTCTGATTGCAGTGAAAAATAGTCTATGAGCTATATTCACTTTGTTGACTGTATTCCTCAGATGTCTGATTGCAGTGAAAAATAGTGGTCACACTAATGGTTGTTTCAGTGTTATTTCAGAGGAACAATAGTCATAAAGTATTTTGGCTTGCTTCACAAAAGTCGTATTAGTCCTGCTGTGCCAGGATAATGACCAAGTAATAGCAGTCGGTTGTCATTATCTATGGAGAGCCCCTGCACCCAGCAATTTTAGCTACTTTGCGTGCATTTCAAATACCCAAGTATAAAAAAACTAAAGCAGTAAAAATCTTTGCCCCTAAAAAAAAAAAAAAAAAAAAAAAAAAGGAAGGGGCAGTTCTTGTTCTAGCAGCTTTCTAAGTATTCAACATGATTTATGTTAGCATACATTTTCTGATGGATATGAAGTCTGCAACTAAGCATCTGTCATTATTTAGTCAGGCGACTGCAAAACAGCAGTGATTTGTTAGATTTTGAAAACCACAAATTTTACAAGGAACAGATGGAAATGTGACACAGTCATACGAACAACTGAGAGGCATGCATTGTGTGATTCCACTACAGTTCTCCAGAAAACCACAAATTTTTTGAGGAAGAAAGAAATACATCTGATGTAAAGGCAATAACGTTGAGAGCTATGCCCTTTTCCCATTTTCTTGCACTATCTGGTTGCCTGCTTACACTTATCAAGGATACCAGAACTTGTCAGAGATTTGGGATGCATGGCTAGGCTTAAAAATGCCCTTGCGGTCGTCAGCCTAGTAAACATCTATGAACCAGTTTACACCTCTCAACCTGTAAGTCAACTAAAATGGGTGTAAAGGCTCTAGAAATATAGGTACATTTGGCCAAAAATCTCGACACTGAAATAGCATAAAATAAAAGTATCACTATTCCCACTCCTAGTAGGATTGCAGGATACTATTCAGAAATGCAAGTTTAAAAACCAACTGTGACAAAATGAAACACGAGTTAAAACACATTTTTACATCTTCGTTGTGAAGTGACACTACTGCAGAAAAACTCTTTCTTGTTTTACATAATTTTAAACATGTCTACTCAGATAATTAATAAAAGCTTTATAATTACAGCACAGTGTTAGACTTTAAGATCATTATAGGAAGAAGCTGCCTTGTTTGTAAACCAACATAATGTCAGTATGGCAGTCACCATCACAAAATAATAGTAGAACACAAAGGCATTATTTCTGCATAGCCCAAAATAGGATGCAAAAAAGATTCATCTTTTTAATGGAGCTGACTTTTAAGTAACAGATCAGAGAACCATCATCTTATTCCTCGTCTTACACAAAGCAATATGATAACTTGCAATCCACTTAGAAGTTCATGGACTAAACTTAGAAAAGCAAGACTCTGAGGGAAAAGTCTGTCAGTTCAGCTCAAAGTTGGCATTCACTGGATTATAGGTTTGGCCTCCACTCTGATGAGCTCTACTTATTTGGTTTTGCACTTCATAGCAGTATTTTTTTATTATACTTTTGTTGCATTTCACTTCTGATTTGCTTTTGGCATTAATCATAGTCAGCTGATTAAAATCAGTTAGTAGTCATTAGCCGTAAAGTTAAAAATGGCAAATTTCAGGTTGGTTCGCTTAACTGGCTAATAAGTAAATAAAGTTACCCTTAGCTTCTGTTTTCAAAAAATGTTATGGGAAATTTTAAATTTACTTGAGCTACCATCTCAAGCAGATGGGACCTCAGTTTATCATCTCATCCACAGAAAATCGCACTCGGAAGTACATTACCCTTCTCCCCCATATTGTGGCTGTATTGGAGAATGAACCAAGGCAGTTGGTGTGGGGAAAAAAACATGTAGCCTCTTGATATTTCAACAATTGAAGAGATGAGTGTGTTACTTAGTGAGCCGTTAACACTGATCTACAGTGCATTACAAGTGACATTTAGTAAATTCCAAGGAAGATTCTGCTTTATCAAAATAGCTCTTCACAGCATTCATTCTTGCATACTGCTCATCAAGAAAATGGTATGGAAATTTGTATTTTTAATATTTTGTTTGTGTCTGCTCTCGCTTTATAGGGAAAGCATATTTTATTACAGTAATTTTATTTATATATATATATATATATATATATATATATATATATATATATATATATATGGGTCCACTTTGTAATAGCGAAATACTGAAATCTCGAATTTCAGTATTTCAAAATCACAAAGCTGAAAATCCACCCACAACCCACAAATTCCAAAACACACAACCGCGAAATTCAAAATCCTGTAATTACGCTATACATACAGTACACACACAGACATACACAATCCCCCCCCCCACAATCAAGCAAATTGATCTAAACTACATATAAGTATGGGGACCAACATCCCTGTGCCCCCCACACCCCCTGCTTATATATTCTAACTCCGAGATCGTACAAACAGAAATGAAACTCGCACACGCACATCTTACAGTCCCTCAAACACGCACATAACAGTCACAACACACACTTATACAGACTAAACCCCTAACCAACATACTTACACACCCAAACTTACCAATATTAAACTCAAATATCCACATACCGTACCACCGGAAGCAGAAATTCAAAATATCCATGCTTCGGTATTTTAAATTTCACGCTTCTGCCGGTTTCAGAAATGTGAGTATGCGGCTTTGTAGGTTCGAAATACTGAAATTCGAGGTTTCAGTATTTCGAATTTACAAAGTGGACATTATATATATATATATATATATATTTTTTTTTTATGGCGAAACAAATAATTATACTTGTAACACCTGCTGAGAGTAGACCCATGTTACAGACTGGATTTCCAGTGTATATAGAAGATGTGTAATGATCATATCATTAAATTTTTTTCAAGTGTTTATGCAGTATGTTTAAGCCATAGTCCAGCAAGAATCCCCCACTACCACCACCCCAAAAAAGTGCATCAGTTTTAAGTTAAATAAGCATACCCATTATGGGAACTTAGAAGTCTGGACTTTTCACTTTCTTGTATGGACTGTTCACTTAGACATGCACATGGACTGCCAAACCCATGCAGCAGGACACTTAACTGGGCTGCTGGCCAGTGATGCTAGACTGGTCCAACATTCTTTGATTCCCATCTGATTGGAGTTGATGATGCTGCTGTGACTGTTGATATCAAGCTACAGTGTAAGATACAGTGAATTCGGTCACTGAACTGCTCAAAATAAGTATCCTAGTTTCACATGCAAAACACTCTGTTAATAAATTAAACACTTATCTTCAGCTATACTCTTCCTGATTTTTCCTACTGCTGTGGTCTCATATCTGTTGCTTCTTTGTTTCATTAGCTAATCCCTGCTCCCTCCCATGTCAATGAGAAAATGTAAAATGGCAGAGAAATTTGAATAAATCTGCTCTCAGTATGTATAATTTAATTAAAAAAAAAAAGGTACTCCAGACACCACATAGCAGGAACAATGTACATATATACTCACAAGTAATACAAGGTTGAAAATGTACACATACAGATGAATTTTCGTTGTAGCTTACGTGGGTGTTTCGGAAATACTTGAGAAAGCTGTAGCGAAAATGAGTTTGTAAGTACTTATATTCATTTGTCGTTATATGTTGTATCAGAGTTCAAATAAAGTGTTTGCACTTGTTCCTCCTTGTTATCTGGAGTGATTTTTGATTTAAAACAGAAAATATGTTTTCATTTAAAGGGATCCTGTTATGTTATGACAGCCTGTGTGCATACCTCTCAACTACCCTGAATTTTCCAGAATATTTCTTGAGTTCGGTGTGTATTTTTGCTTTGACACCTGTAAATTTCTGCAGTCAGTAATGGCAGGGTTCCATACTCCTTACTGTACAGAAAATGCTTGTTGATGCAAAACATGTTATAATTCAGTTAATAGCATAATAGCCTTTTAAAAATGTTCTAATTTGGGGCTTTTGCCCTGTTATTTTAGGCTTTAAACAAAATTCTTGAGTAAACAAAGTTTAGAGGTATGCCCAAGCTTCAGGATCATAACTTGTGCAGTACTACTAAAACTGGTACGTTGAGAAGCGTGTTTTTGATACTCTGCTGCTGGCAGTTCACTAAGAATTGATTGGTTAAGTGCAATGACCTCCCAAATGTCAGTACACACGACCAGTCACCTCCCTCCTAAAGTGCAATAACTGCATCTGTTTTCAACAGGGGTTCCGTAAAAAGATAAAGTAAAGAATAACAGCTTGCAGAACTCATGTTCTGTGTTGGCCTTGTTTCAAGGAACCCCTCAGAACTTCGGGGAACTCCATGGTTCCAAGGAACACACTTTGAGAATAAATTATCTTAATGACAGCAGTGTAATTCCTGTTATATCTGATGTTCTTCATACTGATCACTGCTGCAGTAGCTTTGGCCATATGGGTTATATCCTGCCAAGGATATAACAGCTAGCCAGCTTCCAAAGCTTCAGGGCACCTTCCATGTGTCCAAAGTGTCAAGCTGACTAAAAGACAAGCTTGGGTGCAAAGTGTTTTAGAGCTTTACTACCGCCAATGAATATGGACCTCCTGGGGCTTTTAAGGATCGACTGTCTTTTTGTGCTTTTCTTTACTGGGGAGGTAAGTTTTCTTGGGGGGGGGGGGGCTTCCATTTTCAAGGAAGGCAGTCAATTCTCTGAACCGTCCTTGATCCCCAGGGCCTCTTCAAGTGGTTACAGACAATATCACAGTCATGTGGTACATTAACAAGCATGGGCGGAGTCGGGTTGTATCCCCTTTATGGACTAGCCATGTTAGCGTGAGATATAGCTTCACAGCACAGTCTCGCTCAGCAGGCGTCCCTACATTCCATCGGAACAAAATTGTGTGGCAGTTAAGCTAGATTGGGAGTCTTCCAAGATTTGGTCCATCTGTGGGGAGTTCCTCAGTAGACCTCTTTGCTTCCTTTCTGAACAAAAAATTGGTGCAAGATCCTGCATCAGCTCTCCATGCCGGAAGGCCTGAAAGACCGATACTTTTTCCCCTTCCTTGGACAGGAATGCTCCTGTATGTTTTTGTACCCTTTTCACTGATATCCAGGGGCATTCCTTCTGAATCTTCAGAAGTACTCTTGATTATTATGATACTCCATACCACGGATGTCCATGGATGACTCTGGTACTAACTTGACAGAATTAAATCTTTCCGATTTTTGGATCAATTGTTCATTTCTTGTGAAGATAAGAAGGAACAGCCTGTGTTGATACAGACTATTTCCAAGTGATTGTCTAAGCTACCTTCTGCTGTACTCCCATAATAAAACTATTTCAAACAGTGTCTAAAAGTTCACTCTCGGGGCCTTGGCTTCATCTATTGCTTTTTGGAAATGTTTGGATTCTACAAATATTCTACAAGCTGTTGTTTGGTCCTCTGTACCTACTTTTACAAAGCACTATAAGCTTAATTCCTTCTCTAAGTCAAGATCAGACTTTTCTAGGACTATTCTCCAGGGACTGCTGGACTCTTCTCCTTCCACCCCCCCCCATCCCAAATATAGTTAGCTAGGGTAATCTACCCATATAGCTAAGGCTGTTGCAGCAGTTATCAATATGATGATCATAATACAGTTGTTTATCTGCTGCAGTTTAGTGGTGTGCTTTTTATGCCAGGGTGTGGACACTTATTTTTGTTGTTCATTGCCTTTTCGGTTTCTCTGTTGGCAGGAAGGCTCTGAAGGGCTGTGTACCTAGACCCATCTTTTAGTCAGTTCAACTCTAGCTGCCTGACAGTTTTGGTGCATGGAAGGTGTCCTGAATCTTTGGAAGCTGTCTGTCTGTGTTATATCTTTAGCAGAATATAACCCATATAGCTAAGGCTACTGCAGCAGTGATCATTTGAACATCTATTATGACAAGTTTACTTAAACAACTGTACTTTCCTTCACTGGATATGTTGTTAAAGCAATCCAAAAATATTGAAGAAAGATTATACAGTGGATATAAAAAGTGTACACACCCCTGTTTGCCAGGTTTTTGTGATATAAAAAAAATGAGACCACAGTAAAAATAATTTCCACAACAAGTACAAATACGACTCGGTCATTGTCCATGTGGGTGTGAATGACCTGAGATGTACCTCCCTGGACTACATGAAAAGAGATGTGATGGAACTGTGGGATTATGTGGCCTAGGCAGGTATGACCCTAGCCCCGAGCAGTATTCTACGTCACCCAGAATGATACCATAGCACATTTATTGTCTGCTGCATACTTTTCTAGCTAGTTTCACTGTGTGTGAGGTATTAACTGGACATTTTCTACAATTGTTCAGCATCTGTTTGGGTTTATTTGTTCTGATTTCCTGCCAAGGAGTGTATCATATAACTAAATTGTTTGCAGTTAAAAACATTCTGTAGAGTCTCCTTGCTCCTTTATCTGTTTAAACATTTCTGCATTTTTTTCTGCCTAAGTAGTGTGGGTAGTTGTAGCATTGTCCATATTCAGGCTTGTGTTTTGGGCCTAGTTGTTTGTTGGTAGAGGCTGTGTATCTGAGCCAGGGTTGCCAGATGTCCCTATTTGGGTGGGACTGTCCCGAGATCAGCAGCCTGATCCCGAGTCCCACCCTGCCGGTTAAAATCTCGGCCAGCCTCCGCTTTGTTTGTTTTTTTTTTTTTTTTGTGATTGGCCCATATACCTGGCATATGGGCCAATCAAAAATTGCTAAACACGGAGCTTCTTGTGTTCCGCATTAAACACGAGAAGCTCCGTGTTTAGCAAATTTTTATTGGCCCGTATGCCGTATCTGAGCCAATCAAAAATCGCTAAACACGGAGCTACTTGTGTTGAATGTGGAACTGCAATGCATTAAACACGAGAAGCTCCGTGTTTAGTGCAGAGCTACTCTTCTTTAATGTGGAACTGCGTTCCGCATTAAAGACCTTTTTTTTTTCAGTCTTCACTTGCCGTGAGAGGCCTTCTTTTTTTTTTGTCCCTACCTGGGGGGCTGGAAATCTGGCAACCCTGATCTGAGCACATGTTCCAGACCATCCTAGTTTAGCCAAGGCCAGTATAGCATTTCAGTGAGAGGGAAGTGTTTATGGTTATTGGGTGACTGGGATTACCTGGACTATAGCTTGGAGTAAGCACCTCATTGGTTCTTTCAAGCTTTTTTTTTAAAGTTGTTTCAGGTTTAAACTTTGTTGCTTATTAACTTGTGAGTGTTTCTGCCATTTCACACAAAGCTAATCGGAGGAAGGGCACTGAGCAATCTGATCTGTGATATACAACATTAAGTATCTATTTTTTTGCTTATTTTTACGAGTTATTTATAGCACTTTATTGTCTGCTGCATACTGTTCTGGCTAGTTTCACTGTGTGTGAGGTATTAACTGGAAATTTTCTACAATTGTTAAGCATCTGTTTGTTCTGATTTTTGTTTCCCACCCTCCGTCTCTATTGATATCCTGTTACACTTGGTGGCTTTGCAGTTGCCCACCCGTACTGATTTGATCTGGGACACTCCTCCCAGTCTAGTGTCATTACCTCATTCTACCTAATACAGGGAGAACATTTGAGAAGGCCAACCCACTTAGTTTCTTAACATTGAACTATCTTCTGCTCCTCCTTTCTCCCTTTCCACTTTACAAAAAAAAAAAAATTCTAAGCTTTTTTCCTGCCTTTCCTGTAAGTAGTCTAGTCCAGATACAGATTTGCATTATCCAGGACTGTTCTCAAGTTTCTGAGACCCCAAGTCTTTCTGTGTTGGAGGGAAGCCTTCTAGCTCATCAGTGGGCATGGTAAGCACTAGGTAGCTTATCAAAAAAAAAAAAAAACCTTTACATTGCCGCTTAGCTAGGATTAAACTGTTCCCTGCGCCATAAAGTCTGCTCTTCCAATGTTCCCTTAGAACTAGTCAGTTTTAGTTTTAGCAATCAAATCTGTTTCTTTGAGCTCAGCACTTGTTCAGAACTCGTAAGCACTAAATAAGCTACAAATTACTACAGCACTCAACTTTCCTCACTTGTCTAGAGGAAAACAGTTTTAGTACTTAATAAATAAGTACCTATCCAGGCATGTCTAAGGGTCAGCTCCCGGTGTTTTCTCCTGTCTACCTGATGAATCTGGGCATCTTGGGGCAATGCAGCAATTGCCTCACGTACACAGACAACCCTCTCCTCCTACCACCCAACACTACAACCTGTGAGAGATGCACTTATATAGCCAAACTGGAAGCAAAGCTCTCTTTGGAAGAAAAGCTCTCTTCACCCAAGACTGGACTAGACAGTCAAGAGGAGAAGGTAAACACTTGCACTACACCACACTCATCACATAGTCCCTCAAAACCTACACCACCAAAACACACACATAGAAACACAAAACACACACCTACATTCGCTGACAATCTCACTAAAAATTTGCCCAAGCAACAGGGACCTCCCAAGCAGAAATGCAAGCAATCTCCACCCCACAACACAACCTAAAAGACAGAAAACCCACAAACTCAGTGTGCCACTCAACCACAGCCAACAAGGCATAACAACGTACCCAACACTCTAGTCATAGGTGACTCTGTAGTCAGGCACACTGATGTTCCACTCACCAGGCTAAACAAGGAGAAAGTTACTGTCAGCTGCCTGTCTGGTGCCAGGATCCGCCACATAATGCACGCACTCAGGTCACTCCACACAAGTACAAATATGACTCTGTCATTGTCCGTGTTGGTGTGAATGACCTGAGATGTACCTCCCTGGACTACATGAAAAGAGACATGGAGGAGCTGTCAGATCTTGTAGCCCAGGCAGGTATGACCCTAGCCCCGAGTAGCATCCTGCCATCACCCAGAATGATACCACAGTACAAGGACAAAATGATTGACTTCAACAGTTGGTTAAGCTTCTGGTGTCATTTTAAGGGGATCCAGTATCTGTCTGCCTGGGATGACATGATCGACAGACCATGATGATTTCCCAGAGATGGCCTGTACCTGTTCCCTTGGGATTCCAGATACTGGCTAAGACTCTTGCCACCCCTATAGTGCCTTTTTTAGGCAAGGTTTAAATGACAAATTCACCACTGTAACCGGTACAAGCAAGCAAAATCTGAGGGTAATGCTGCTCAGTGCTAGAAGTCTAAACCTCAAAATGCACTCACTCGAGGCATGCTTTAAAATGGAGAACATTGACATCTGTGCAGTGACAGAGACCTGGTTCAAGGCTCCAGAGAGCACCCCTACATTACCAGGCTATAATTCATACCACACCTTTCGGCCACCTAACCTGGACCGAAACAGTAAAGGCAGAGGCGTGTCCATATTCATTAAGGATATCCACACCTCCAGGCTAGTTGCTCAGCATAATGCATCCGAGATTATCCAAGTGCAACTAACTCTGGGCAAGACTGCAGTCCAAATTGTAGGTTGCTACAGATACCCCACCATGCCCCAGGATTCCCACTCCTCATTTCTTGATACACTGGAAAATATTCGGGTACAACCTAACACCCTTATAATGGGTGACTTCAACTACACCACCATTAACTGGGAAAACTACTCATGTACCAACTCTTTTGCTCAGCATTTTTTGGAATTCATACATTCCAACGCCTTGGATCAACTTATCCACACCCCCACCAGGGGCAGCAAAATCCTAGACTTGGTCATTACCAACATGGGCAACCGGTGTTCCACACCCAGAGGTCAGTTCCTTGTTGGTCAGATCCGACCACAAGCTAATCACCCTAGACATCCACATCCTGCCCCCACCCCCCATTAGGGAAACCACCGTAAAAAATTTCTCTAAAGCCAACTTCATGCTTCTTAAGACAGAAGTGGCAAGCTTCACAACACCCATGCAGACGGACAATAGAGGTACAACTGCTGAATCCTACACAAATGCACTTTATAAACACTTACATGAGTGCATGGATCGTGCAATCCCTAACGGAACCAAGATGCTATCCTCCAAAAAAAGGAAGCCAGTCTTGGTGGTCCTCTGCCATAAACAAACTGTACAACAGAAGAAAGAAACTGTTGCAAAAAAGAATAAAATCCCATGATTGGAGGAACTCCCTGGTCAGCCTCAGTAAGCAGCTGAGATCCCTCATAAAGTCCTCCAAAGCTAGTTATGAAAACAAAATCGCCACTGATTCTAAAGGCAGCCAGGAAGCATTCTATAGCTATGTCAAGAATCTCAATGGCAACACTCAGATCTGCTCTGAGTTACAGCACAATGGCACTAAATATACAGAACCAAGTGATATTGCCAACATCCTGGTAGATAGGTTCATTGCTAACCTTCCCCCCCTAAAGGGCCCATCTATATACCGGAAGAATGCAAAGTTCCTGTAATCATGGCTGCACAGGTACAAAACACACTCTCCAAAGCCAGGAACAGGCATCCATGGGACCTGACAACATCCCAGGCTGCGTTCTACACAAACTACAGAATGAACTGGCACCTCACCTAAGTACCATGTTCAATCATAGCCTTACCTCAGGCTTTGTGCCCACTGAATGGCGCACAGCGACAGTCATCCCACTCCACAAAGAGGGAGCCACCACAGACCCCGGGAACTACCGCACCATTAGCCTGACAAGCCTGTTCTGCAAGGCTATGGAACTTATCATCATGGAACTTATAAACAATGGCATTGGTAATCTCCAAACTCTGGACCCTACCCAGTTCGGGTTTGTAAAAGGCAGTTCATTGTCTCCTAAACCTGATAGACTTGTTTGAAGCTGTCACCAAAGCCTAGATGAGGGTTAGGTGGTTCACACAGCCTATCTAGATCTTGCCAAGGCTTTCAACCCCATCCCCCACTCTGGAGTTATAGATAAACTCACTAAACTAGGTATAAATCCCTATGTCACAAGATGGGTTGCCAACTGGCTCATTGACAGAACCCACACTGTGAAAGTAGCAGACTCCAAACCCGACTTCAGATCAGTGACAAGTGGAGTGGAGTACCATAGGGTTCAGTCCTGGGTCCTCTCCTGTTTGGTATCTACTTCTCTGAAGTACAGGCTAACACAGAAGGTCTTTGGCCAACGAAGTTCGCAGATAACTGCAAACTAGGAGCCCTAATTGAAACTCCTAATAATGTGGACATCCTACAAAAGGGCCTCACTGAGACAGATGCCTAGTGTCAAAGCCATGGCCTCAAGCCAAAAAGTGCATTGTCATCCCCTTTGGTAAAAACTCTGTACCCATGAACTACCACATAGGCAGTAATCTACTTAACACCGAAAGTGTGATAAGAGACCTTGGGACACAGGTGGACAGTAGTCTCTCCTTTGATAATCACATCGCCGCAGTAGTCAGGAAATCCTTCTACGTGGCCCACCTCATCACAAAAGGTTTCTCATCCAGGAAAAAAAGGTCATTGTTCCCCTCTACTCGTCACGCATTAGACCCATTATAGAATACAGCACCCCTTTTGGTATGTACCTCACAAGATATCTACAAGAATTGGAAAGGCCGCAGAAATACCTCACAAAGAGGATTGGCCTCAAACAGATGCCCTACGCAGACCGTCTCGAAACTCCAGCTTTACTCTGTCGCATATCGCCTACTCAAAGACGATCTCTGCCTAACATACAAAGCTATGTCAAACCCAGAGCTGTTGGACATGCACCACTTAAAGAAATCCCAATCCCTCCAAGCTACACACTCTAGAGACCTAAACAGTGTCACAACAATAAACAGAACATGCTGGAGGGATAGATTCCTGTTCCAGAGTCTTCCCATACTCTGGAACAAACTTACCTATCTGTATCAAACAAAGCTCCTCATTTGCACTCTTCAAGAAAAATCCCGATGATTGGATGGGAGATAAGAAATTTAACCCAGGGATCACTTCTGTGGCTCTACTTGACAGGGGCACAGGAAAATAATTTTCTTGGGTGGCAAAAGCCAGGCTACCTTTTTGGCAAGGCTTGTGTAGGGCCAATAGTCTAGTACCTACCTATGAACCACAGTACGAGCAGAAAATGATCGACTTCCAACAATTGGCTAAGTTTCTGGTATCATTCTAAGGGGATCCAGTATCTGTCTGCCTGGGATGACATGACTGACAGACCTCGATGCTTTGCCAGAGACTGCCTGCATCTGTCACCCCTAGGATTCCAGGTACTGGCTAAGGCTTTTACCATCCCTATAGTGCCTTTTTTAGGCATTGTTCCAAAGACCAAAATTACACCGTAACGGCTACATACAAATGCAATCTGAGGGTCATGCTGCTCACTGCTAGAAGTCTAAATCTCAAGAAGCTATCCTCAAAATGGAGACTGTCTACATCTGTGCTTTAATGGAGACCTGGTTTAAAGAGACAGAAAGCATCCCTGCACTCCCAGTCTACAATTCTTGCCATACCTTTCGGCCCCAGAATACGTCCGGAAGCTCCAAAGGAGGTGGTGTCTCCATATTCTTAAAAGATATGCACAACTCTAGACTGGTAGCTCAGCATAATGCATCCAAAATACTTCAGGTACAGCTAACACTGGGTAAGATGGCAATACAAGTCATAACCTGCTACAGAACCCCAAACATGTCCCAAGACTCTCACTCCAACTTCTCATACTGGGTGACTTCAACTACCCTTCCATCAACTGGGAAAACTATTCAAGTACCAATGTACAGGCCCAATGCTTTCAGGAAGTTATCAATTCTAATGCCCTGGACCAGCTCATTCTGACCCTCACTAGAGGAAGCAACATCTTCGATCTGGTTGTCACCAACATGGGAGACAGTTGCTCCACACCTATAGCCAATCCCTCCCTGGTTAAATCTGACCACAAACTGATTACCATGGTAATCTCCATCTCACCTACTTCCCCCCACTAAGGTGACCACCCTGAAAAACTTTGGGCTTCTAAAAACAGAGGTGGCTAACTTCTCGGCACTCATGCCAATGGAAAATAGCTGCATGACTGCCGAATTATACACCGATGCACTGTACAAGCATGTACACAAATGCATGGAACTTGCCATACCAAATAGAACTAAGACGCTGTTCTCCAAAAAAAAGGAAGCCAATCTGGTGATCCCCAGCCATCAGTAAACTCTACAACAGAAGGAAGAAACTGTTGCAAAAAGAAATGATGTCACAGGACTGGAAAATCTCCCTCATCAGTCTCAACAAAAAGCTGAGATCCCTTATCAAATCCTCTAAAGCCAGATATGAAGGCAGAATTGCGGCTGACACCAAAAACAACCACAAAGCCTTCTGTAGCTATATCAAAAACCTCAAAGGCAGTACTCAAATTTGCTCTGCGTTATTGCACAATGGCACCTTCTATACTGAGCCAGCAGATATAGCCAACATACTGGCTGACAGATTCAGTGCCAACTTTACCCCTCCCCCCCAAGGGCCCTATTACAGTACCAGACGAAAGCTTGGTACCCTCCATTTCTGTGGCACAGGTGAAAGCGGCATTGTCCAAAGCCAAGAATACAGCATCCATGGGACCTAATAATATCCCCGGCTGCGTCCTACATGAGCTACAAAATGAACTGGCACCACATCTGTGTGCCCTGTTTAATCACAGTCTTGCCTCAGGCTATGTCCCTAACAAATGGCATACTGCTGCAGTCATCATGCTCCATAAAGGGGGAGCAACTACAGACCCTGGGAGCTATCGTCCTATTAACCTGACTAGTCTGGTATGCAAAGCTATGGAGCTCATCAGCATGGACCTGCTTAACAAAGATATAGGCAATCTCCAAACTCTTGACCCCACACAGTTTGGCTTTGTCAAGGGGAGATCTGCCAGCTGAACTTGGTTGACTTCTTTAAGGCAGTCACTAAGGCTGTGAATGAGGGTAAGACAGTGCATACCGCCTAACTCAACCTGGCCAAGGCCTTTGATGCCATTCCCCACTCAGGTATCATTGATAAACTCGCCAAACTAGGCATCTATCCTTACATCACTAGGTGGGCTGCAAATTGGCTCACAGACAACCCACAGAGTGAGTTGCGGAATCCAAGTAGGACTGTCGATCAGTCATGAGTGTAGCCCCACAGGGCTCGGTCCTAGGCCCTCTACTGTTTGGCATCTACTTCTCAGAAGTCTAGGCCAACACAGAAGGACTCTGACCAATTTCGCTGATGACTGCAAGCTACGAGTCATTATCAACTCCCCAAGTGATCCAGATATCCTACAAAAGGGCCTCTCCGAGACCAATGACTGGTGTCGGAACCATGGCCTGAAACTTAACGCCAAAAAATGTGTTGTAATCCCCTTTGGAAAAAAACTCAGTTCCCATGAGTTACCATATTGATGGGAGCCCACTGAACACTGAAGGGGCCATAAGAGATCTGGGCACCCAGGTCGACAGCCACCTCACCTTCGACCACCAAATTGCCAATGTGGTCAGAAAGTCCTTCTGTGTGGCACATAACCAAAGGTTCCTCATCCAGGAAGAAAGAGGTCATCATCCCTCTCTCCTCATCCCTCATTAGACCAATCATCGAATATAACGCCACTGTTTGGCATGTACCTGACCAGACACCTACAACAGCTGGAGAGGCCACAAAAGTACCTCACAAAAAGGATCCCAGGCCTTAAACACGTCCTACATGGACAGACTCAAGAAACTTCAGCTGTTCTCGGTCTCTTACAAAGGCATGTCTGACCAAGCCCTACTTGAAATGCTACACCTAAAGAAATCCCAATCCCCCTGCGCCACACACTCCAGAGATCACAACCTCAATACCACAATTAACAGAACATGCTAAGCTTCCCATTCATGTTAAGCAGAGCACCTCGCTGGCCCTCTTCAAGAGAAATCTTGACGAGTGGATGGGTAACAAAGTTCACTCCAGGGATCTTTCCAGTTGCCCTACTGGATATGGGCACTGTGAACTAACATCGGGTGGCACGGTGCCTGGGCAATTTTTTTCGGGCAAGGCTTGTAAAGGTTCTAGGGCCATTAGTCTAGTACACACCTATGAAAACTTTTCCCACCTTTAATGTGACCTATAACCTGTACAGTTCAGTTGAAAAGCAAACAAATCTGTTAGGGGAAAAAATATAAAAAATAAAAAAGTACAATAAGCTGGTTGCATAAGTGTGCACACCCTTAAACTAATACTTTGTTGATTTAATTACAGCATTCAGTCTTCTTGGGTAGGAGTCTGTCAGCACTGCACATCTTGACTTGGCAATATGTGCCCACTCTTCCTTGTAAAATCACTCCAAATCTGTCACATTGTGAGGGCATCTTTTGTGCACAGCCCTCTTCAGGTCACCCCACAGATTTTCTAATGGATTTAGGTCTGGGCTCTGGCTGGGCCATTCGAAAACTTTAATTTTCTTCTGGTGAAGCCATTATTTTGTTTCTTTCTTACAAGTGTTATTGTACATACTAGTGAATTTTTTTTCTCCCATCTGTGTATTAAATGTATAATCAACAATCGTATGTTATCTGTCATATATTGTTGCAATCTACTTTGTCCTATTGGAGCTTTTCTCCCCGGGCCTCCGCCGAAAATGGACATGTGTAGTCGGACTATCCCGGTCAACAAATGTAAAATAAATAAATTTGGATGTATGCTTGGGATCATTGTCATGTTGAAAGGTGAAATTCAACTTCATCTTCAACTTTCTAGCAGACGTCTGAGGGTTTTGGGCTAAAAGTGACTGGTATTTAGGACTGTTCATAATTCCCTCCACATTGACTAAAGCCCCTGTTCCAGCTGAAGAAAAGCAACCCCGAGGCAGGATACTGCCACCACCATGCTTCACCGTGGAGATGTTGTTCTTTTGGTGATGCGAAGTGTTGTTTTTGCTCCAAACGTACCTTTTGGAATTGTGGCCAAAAAGCCATAACACATTTTCCCACATGCTTTTGGGAGACCTTGATGTATTGTTTTGCAAATTTTAGCTGGGCCTAGACGTTTTTCTGTGTAAGAAAAGGCTTCTGTCTTGCAACCCTACCCCATAGTCCAGACATATGGAGAATATGGGAGATTGTTGTCACATGTAGTACACAACCAGTACTTGCCAGAAATTCCTACAACTCCTTCAGCGTTGCTGTACGTCTCTTGGCAGCCTTCCTGACCAGTTTTTGTCTTGTCTTTTCATCAGTTTTGGAGGAACATCCAATTCTTTGCAACGTCACTGTTGTCCCATATTTTTTTTTGTACCCTTCTCCTGACTGATACCTTTCAACAGTGAGATCCCTTTGATGCTTTGTAAGCTGTCTGCAAACCATGGCTTTTGCTGTAGCAGGCAACTGAGTAAATGTCGGGAAAATCCTACTAGGACAGCTGAACTTTATTTGGGGTTAATCCGAGTCTCTTTAATTGATGGCAGGTGTGTACCCAAGAAGACCGAATGCGGTAATTGAATCAAAATGTGCTTCAGCAAAGTATTAGTTTAAGGGTGTGCACACTAATGCAACTAGATTATTGTACTTTTTTTATATTTTTTCCCCTAACGGATTTGTTTGTTTTTCAATTGAATTGTAGAGGTCATAGGTCACATTAAAGGTGTGGAAAAGTTTTGAAGTGATTTATTGTGGTTTCATTTTTTAGATCACAAAAACCTGGCATTTTAACAGGTGTGTGTACACTTTTTATATCCAGTGTACATGGATAGGTCTGTTAACCAGCATGTGACTGTCAACCATCTGCCTTGACTCCAATTTATATTCTCTGTCACATGTAATCCTGATTTTTGTATAAGCTTAAGTCTTATCCTTCAAGTTACCAATTTCACATACCCCTGTAGCATGAATCTTGTTGGACATCATTATAAACAGTCATCACTGCACCACCTGTAAATAAATAAATAAATAAATACTGGTTTCTTCATCTTTTTTTTTTTGGGGTGGGGGGGCTTCTCATCCTTCATTCTGTAGTGGCCACTGCTTAGTAATTCTTACCTGGCTTGTTGCACTATGACAACATAATCCTGAAAAACTAGTACTTCGTACTCCCCTTTAGTTTTAGCTCTAGCCTTGTTAACTCGTAGCAGTATAAACAAAACTAAGTCTAAAGGTCATCTTTGCCATCTTACAGTTGACTAATGGGTTAGTCTTGACAGTAATAGTGTATACTTACAGGAGCTGTACTACTATCTCTCCTCCCCTTCCTCTGTTGCATTAGTACTTGAAGCAGGTTCCATGGGTACTTACTGACTTGCTTGCCAAAGAAGCAGCACCCTTCAAAATAATGCCATGCTTGGCTGTCATTTTAAACCACATACAACAATATCTTCTCATTCACAGACTACAGTCATCTCCAGAATTCCATTTCTCTCCCAATATCCATTTCCATTAATACCAAATATATTGAGAGGATACCTCTCCCAGGGGAGCTCTTTTTATCCTATTGGTCCTCTTTGACAAAAATATTTTTCACCCCCTTTCATCATCATTTTATTTAATATTATTAAAAGGCTTTTCCCTTTTCTAGTCTAAAAATACACCGATAATCACTTGAGACATAGTCTGTCTATATCACTTCAGCTAATGTCATTTTCGGTTCACGTACATTGAATGTGCCATTCATCGAACTGTTCCTACTGAGACTGCGGTACAGTGAGGATCGGGAAATTTGCCCTTTCCTCACTGTAGTGTGATCTTGGAGTTGGTATGTATAATTAGTGGCGGGGTGGGGGTGGGGGGGTGCAGCCCCCCACAAGAGTGGATTTCGATGAATGGCATTTCCAATGAAATGCTATTCGTTGATGTGTCATTTTGTTGAAGTGATTTAGACCCAACACTGTGCAGTAGCACCCTACAAGAAAACATGGGTTATTTTTTAATTTTATTTTTCATCCACTTGGATCTCCTTTATACCAGCCTGGTCCCCAGTGCCCCATTTTCATTCGGGGTTTATCAGCATTCTTCAACCTCCCTTGACTCACTCCAGAATTGCTGGGGCTGGTCATGTATCTTGAGGGTGTCCTGGCAGCTCAGCCATCTCTGCTTCTGTGCAGTTTTTATTTATTTATTGATTTATTTTTTTTATATGCCTTACCCACTTTTCTCTTTCCATATCTCCTATGTTCTCTGGTTGTGTCCGAAAACAGCTTTCTTTTCTTGGCTACACACCTCCTGAGGGAGTGTCACCAAAAGTGCCCTCCCTCTTGGATGGGCATGCCTATACTTCCCTGACCCTCTATCATTTGCCTGAGCTGCTAATCGAACCTAGATCGTTTGGGCTGTATTTGGAGCTTCATCCCTCTTTGCCGTGAGAGCTGATTCATGAAAATTTCTAATTTGACTCTGGTTTCGAAAAGTGCTTGGAGAGGTGTGCCTAAATCTGCAGATAAACTTTCGAGGAATACTGTATTAAAATGATATGCTTGGTTACATGAACAGGTCTTCTTTGATGATGTAAAAGCTGAAAATTTAAATGCACTTTTAATTTCCAAATTGATGTTTTGGCCCTCTGTTACACATATTCTCAAACAGTAAGATGATGAAAACAAATTAATGGATGGGGGTGTCTGGGGTGTTTCATGTACCCAAGTTCTACTCAAACAAGGTGCCTTCCTTCAAGGGGCAGAACAAACAAAAGTCCCAGCCAGACAAAAGTCAGGGATCCAAAAGGAAATGGCAGGAGGAAGATTATTCTAAACCAAACAGGGGTTCCTTTCTAAAAAAGGATCAACCCCCTGCAAAGAAATGACTATGCCAAGTTGTAAAGCACCCCTACTCCCACTTCCTTCTCTTTCACATTCCTTCCAGGATGTCCCAACCTTTCAGCTTGGCCACAAATAATCTCAGACAAATGGGTTCTGTGAACAATTTGGAGAGGATACACTTAACTGTGGACAGAAAATACTCCCACTTTAGTGGAATTCCCCCACCCTACTACAACCAGATCAGACAGAGCTGTTTCCTCTGGTGCTCCATCACATGGTAGAAGCAGGGGTCATAGAATCAGTGCCTGTGGAGCACAAAGGCAAAGAATTTTACTCCAGAATCTGTTTGAACCAAAAAAGGAGCACTCCTGGAAGACCCATCCTTCATTTGTACTTTTTCTAAACATCTTTGTAAAAGTTCCGAAGTTCAAACTGCTCACCTTACAGTTTGTCCTAGCGTTGCTTCCAGACAACTTTTTCATGGTGACTCTAGATCTCAAGGATGCTTATCATATTCCTATTGCTCCCATTTTCAAGAAATATTTGAGGTTTCTGTGTCTAGCTTACATTGATTTTAGAAAGTGGCCTGCCCAAGTGGTTGCCTATTGCAGAACCATCCACATTTTTCCTTATTTAGACGACCTGCTGATTTGTGCAGATAATGCATCAATGTGCTTGGAGTCCTTAGACAATGCCAGACCCCTCATTTCTCACATGGGCTTCAAGTTGAACCTTCAAAAGTCCTTTCTCATGCCTTCTCTATGAATTGTTTTCTTGGGCTGTTGGCTAGACACAATAAAAAGGATAGTCTTCTGCCAGAAGACAAAAGTTCTGACTTTTATTTTGGCATTTTCTTGGATTTCTGTCTTTTAGATGTGTCCTCACCAAGAGAGTTCCTCAAAATGTTAGGCTTCATGGCATCAGTGATCCTCATGATGTCACTAGTCAGTCTACTCATAAGAAAAATTAAAGTGGTATTTGAATAATTGTTGGACCCAGCTCCTTCATCCATTGGGTTTCCAGGTACTGGTACTGAGATTTGTGAACAGGAACTGCAGTGGTGGAGGGATCATCTGTCTCTGAATCCAGGACTCCCTTTCTTTCTTCAAACCCCAGTCCAGTCTGTCTGGATGGACTCTTCAGATTTTCATTGGGAGCAGTGTCTATGGGAGTTCAAGTACAAGGCTTATGGGTTCCTCATGACATTCCATAGGAATGCTGAACCATACCTCTCAACTGTCCATTTTTTTGCCTCACATTTTTGGTCTATTCCTCATAAAATTTGTGGTTTTCTGGCAAATCACTGAGATGATCTGAGGATTGAAGTCACTAAATAATTACATGCATTAGAGTTTCAGACTTCAAATCCTTCAGAAAATGTAACACAAACAGTATTACTCTAGCAACTTTCTAAGTTTATTAGAGCAATATTTAAATTCTGTCCCTATTTTTGTTCCTTTGCCCCCCCACCCCCATTTTGTCAGGCTTTGTCCAGATTTATTGCACTGAGAGGTTGAGAGGTATGTGTTGAACATCTGTTTGTATCCGACGTGGGAGTTAAGTAACCTGACTCTAAACAAACTGTTGCACAATAGTTGTCCTCTGATATTGTTTTCTGTTACTCCCACCTTGGTAAATCTCTTCCTGGCAGGGTTAAGGCTCACTCAACTAGATCTATATCCTCTTTGCTGGCATATTGGAAAGAGGTTTACTTTAGAAGCATTCTAGAGCTAACAGCCTAGTCACCTTCACAAAGCACTACAAACTGGTTTCTTTTTCAAGGTTCAGAGCAGACTTTTCGGGGATCATTCTCCAAGGCCTTCTGGATCATTATCCTTGCACCTCCCAGGTAGGGTAAACTTTAGGAATCTACTGAAAATGCCACTGAGGCAGTGGAATAATGAACATTGTTTAGTTGTGAAAGTCCTACTTACTTGTAACAGTAGATGTTCCATTTCCTCACTGCCTTAATAGCAATACTATCAACCAGATTGTGCATTGCTGATGTAGGTTTTAACATGTTTGATTTGGTGGTTGTTTTATTTGTTTTTCTGTGCTGTTATGACTGGCTGTGAATTTACTGATAATTTCCTATTCTTTGTAGAAGTGAAAAAGTTTGAACACCCATTCCCCAGGACAGCTAAAGGCTTCCCTGTCAGGATATGCCCAACTAATCAGCTGTCGGAGGAAGGGGAATCTGAGCTTTTGAAAGCAATCCAGTACTAGGTTACTTTGGCATATAACCCAAAATGCCTCTGAGGCAGTGAGGAATTTGGGGTCTATATTAAATCAGCGAACGCTTAAAAAAGCGAATGCTGATTTATCGACCCCATTTAAGCGAAAGCTTTCAATCACGAACACTTGGAACAGCATTTTTTTTCCCCCAGGGAAAAAAAAAATCAGTGTTACACACAAAAAAATAAAGTAAAATAAAAATAAAAACTTCAAACCATTGCATAAAGTGGGAGGCTTCACCCTCCCCCCACCCCCCTGATATGGGGAGGCTGTGCCACCCACACCCCCCCCACTTAAATATACCAACTCCGAGATCGTACTACAGTGAGAAAAATGGCAAAGTAACGGAGGCAACCAAGTGATTTCTTTCCCAAGGAAAGAAATCGCTTATATGCCATTTCGCAATGTTGCTGTTTCGTGCTTTCAAGTTTACTTAAAATGCATTCGAAGGATTGCGTCTTCGATTATATAATAGGAACCTGGAATTCGACATCTACTGTTACAGGCAAGTAAAACTTGTGCAAGTATACTTTCTCAAATATTTGTGAGAGTTTCTATCCTCTTGCCTTTCATATTCCTCTATTAAAATTGCATTTTATTTCAGAATGCCTGCTCATGACTCCACCCCTGTCCACTTAGTTTCTCGTTAAACAATTCTTGAACGGGGTTTTGCACAGAAAGCCACCTAGAAAGAAGGTGGCTGCTTCTTGGGACCTTAACTTTATGCTGAAAAAACTAACCATGTCTCCATTTGAACCTTATTAGATGGCAGCTTTTACAGTTCATTACCTGGGTAACTAGTATTGGAGTTGCAAGCTGTCGTGTGAGTGAACCCTATCTGGTATTCCGAAAGTATAGGTTACTTTAAGACCAAATTCATCATTTATGCCAGAGTACTTCCAGAGTTTACTTTGGTTGTCACTCTCCCATTGTTTTACACAGAACCTTGAATCCAGGGAGCAAAAATTCTACACAATGTATACGTACATACTTCAGGTAGTGTCTTGACAGAGCCCATTCCTTTAGAAAAGTTGATCAGCTGTTTATTGCTTATGATGGGGCTATGAAAGGACAGCCTGTCTCAAAACAACTTATTTCTGGGTAGCTGTCCTCCGCTATTGCTTTTTGTTGTTCTGACCATGGTAGATTGGTTCCAGACAGTATCAAGGCACACACTGCAAGAATCTTATCCTCTGAAATGGCACACTGAAAAGGGGTGGACTGTAAAAGTATTCTAGAGGCAGCTACATGGCTATATGTATATGCATTTGAAAAACATTACAAACTGGATTTCTTTTTCAGGTCCAGGTTTAGCTTTTCAAAGACCATTCTTCATGGGCTCGTGGACCCTTATCCTTCCTCCATTCCGGCTGCATAAATTATAGTAATCAACGCAAATAGTCAAAGGGTACTGTAGCAGTGAGAACGATGAATATAATACACTCGTGTAAGAACTTACCTGTTTGAATTCCCTTCTGCTGCAGTAACTACACCCAGCCACCACCACCCTTTTCTTTTGATGTTCTTCGTGTTTCACTGTTGCAGTCATCACATTTGAGTTATCTGGTTGCAGTAGCCCTCAGTTCGCTTGATTATCAAAGTCTTGGGTCCTGCGTCGGTTGCGCTCTCATCTTCCATGACGTCAGGTAGTCTAGGGTATAAAGCATGCAGCCGATGCCATTACATCACTCTTTCTTGCCATGCGGTGCCCGAAGCAGAAGCAGTTTTCAAGTGCCAGTCGACCGACTCCTGAAATTTTCGTTTTTGAGTTTCAGAATCGAAGTCTTCAACTAAGTTAAGTACCCCATTGGGGAAATTTTTTCTTGCTCTAAACCGATGTCAGTAAAAGTCAATAATTGTATTTCTTGTTGAAAGCAAATACCTCATAAAGATTTTCATTCGTACTGTATTCCTTGCCTAGGCCCTGACCACGACGTACCTTGCTGTCGATTTTGTGCCTTATTTAAACAATGAACTGTTCGTCTTTGGTATATTTATGCTTCTAAATATTTTGGTACTCTGTTCAATTATCCAGATATGGCTTTGGTAAGCCATCCGACTACCGACATTCCGAAAAAACGCAAAGATAAAGACAGAGACAGACCGCATAGGTCCAAAGCTGCCAACGACGCTTCTCCTAAGCTAGTCGCCAGTTCGCCGGTACTCGGTGAGGTGCTTTCGCAGCCCCTGATACCAGCTACTTCAGATTCGCAGGCCTCTACTGAGACCCATTCAGAGTCCGGTATGCCGCAAGATGCTTCAGCTGTGGAACCTGCTACCTTGGATGGGTCCGGAGCTGCTGTGCAGGCACCGGCTTCTGAGAGTGTTTTCAGGCCTACTGACTTGCATATTAAACCAACGCCATCTTCTTCTTCAAGGCCTAAAACTCAATCCATGCCTAGAAAACAGACGCCCAGACCGCATGGTCAGGCCTCTATGCCTAAACAATTAATGATAAGAATGGATAAAGACCTTATTACTTTAATCAGGGGAAGCCAACCTTCCCCCTCTGAGACCTAGGACTGAATTTGCTTATGATTCTTCTGATCAGGATTCTGAAATTTCTGTTTCCTCTGATGACCAGGATTTGCCCTTATCTACCTATGAGGATTCTGATGCAGAGGACTCTATTCCCCCTGCTTCCCCTCCAGAGGATTTCTCTTTTGGTGAAACCTTGCATACTCTTAGGGAGCATTTTCTTTGGGTAAGCCAGGATTACTCTGATTCTAAAAAGAGGCTTAGGGATTTCTTACTCCTGCCTCAACACAGGCCTTTAGCTATCCCCCCTTGTATTGGACATTGTTGATGAGGCCTTTTCGGAATCTAGCTTGGCCCCTGACTCCTTACCTCCTGCTCCCAGAAAACCAGATGGATATTACAGGTTTCCTGACTCTCACAAGTTCCTCTTGAAAAATCCTATTGCGGATCCTGAGACCATTTCACAGGGACCCAAGGGCATTAAGGCTACTTCTGCCAAAAATCCTACCCCCTCTGATAGAGATTCCAGGGCGCTGGATAGATAGGGTAAGAAGGTATACACTTCTGCAACCTTGACCATTAAGGCCTTAAACTGCCAGTTTCATAAGTATCAGCAGCATATTATTGGATTGCTTAAACAGTTAATGATGTTTTTTTTTCCTGAATGTGATAAAGTAAAGATTTACAGGATTTAATGCATTCTGCTGAACAAGTTGGAAAACATAATTTGCAATGTGGTTTTGATTCACTAGAGGCATCTTGCAGGGCCGCTGTCACTGGGTCTGTACTTACAAGGCATGCTTGGCTTAAGGAGCAGTCTTTGCCAGATCAAGTTAAAGTTAAATTGCTGGATGCTCCCTTAAACCAGGACCACCTGTTTGGCAACAAAGCAGAAGTAGTACTTAAAAAGATGGAGGAAAAAGCTAAATCTATACAAACTGTTAAAAATTTCCTGCAGGTACAGCCTCCCAGATTTAGTAGGCATTGGCCCTCCTAAGAATTGGTCCTTTCCTGCCTCTTCCAGGCCTTCTCAGTCCAAACCCAGAACCAGCAGAACACCCAGGCTTCAGTCCCAAGGTACGCACTGGACTAAGCAGTGGGGGGGCTCCCAAAGCAGGGAGTAGTAAGACCCCCCCCCCCCATGGTAAATTGTCTCAATGACTTAACTTTACAACTTGCAAGCCCTTCTCAACTGACTGCTCCTTTAGGGGGAAAGATTGACCTGCAGGCAAAAATTGGGAACTCATTACCTAGGACAAATGGGTTTTAAATGTAGTTTCCCAAGGATACAGATTCCACTTCCACACTTTACCAACCCCGAATGGTTGGCCAGATCTACCCCCAAATCAGTGGGCAGAGGCTCAAAAGCAAGTTCTGTCTCTCTTAAGTATCAGGGCTATTCAGACTGTCCCAGAACAGGAAAGGGGACAAGGTTTCTATTCAAGACTTTTCCTGGTGCCCAGAAAAGACAACTCCTGGCATCCTATCCTGGACCTCTCTATCCTAAACACATTTTTGGCGATCCCAAAATTCAAGACGCTAATTCTTCACCAGTTGCTTCCTATGCTAGGCAAGGATGCCTGGTTGGCAACACTGGATTTAAAGGAAGCCTACTTGCACATCCCAATCAAGGAATCTTGCAGAAGATACCTACACTTCAAAGCAGGCTTCATGCACTATCAGTTCTCTGCACTGCCCTTTGGCATATCTACTGCGCCCAGGGTAGTCACAAAGTGCCTAGCTCCAGTCATTGCATTTTGCAGGCAAAGAACTATTCAAATGTACCCATACCTGGACGATTGTCTAATTCAGGCAAAAAGCCAGGACATACTATTGAATCATCTGGCGTTTGTACAAAAATTGCTAACTTGTCTGGGGTACACCATAAACAAAAAGAAGTCATATCTTGTACCCTGCCAACAAATTGTATTCCTGGGAGCAAGCTTGATCACAACTTCCCAGATGGTTTTCCTCACGCCAGGGAAACAAGTTCATTTGACAGCCTACTTCAAACTAATGGCCACAAAGACCCTGCTATCTGCAAGACAAATACTGCAAGCCTTGGGATTCTTGGCCTCCTGCATTCTCCTAATTCCATATGCAAGACTGCATATGAGGAAACTACAATGGTATCTAAAAAGCCTTTGGTGTCAACATTCTCAGGATCTAGAAGCAATGATTCCTATCATACCTTGCCTACAGATAGAGTTCCTTTGGTGGGCAGAGGCCTGCCACCAAAACAAGGGACTGCCATTCACTCTACCTCCTGCCGCCCAAACCCTAACAACGGACGCATCAAACTGTGCATGGGGGGCTCACTTGGCAGGGAAGTGCATTCAGGGCAAATGGAACTGAAGTCAAATGCACCTGCATATCAATCAAAAAGAAATGTTATCTGTACAGAATGCTTTGACAGCCTTCAAGGACCACATTCTTCCAGCACAATTAATGGTAAAGACGGACACCACCACTGTTATGGGGTACATAAACAAGCAGGGGGGAACCCACTCATACCCTCTCTGCAGACTAGCCATGGCTCTGTGGAACATAGACTTGAGCTATCAAGTGCACCTACAGGCTCAATTCCTGCCAGGAAAGCTAAATACACTGGTAGATGAACTAAGCAGAAATCTCATGGACCCACACGAGTGGAAACTGGAAACAAAGGCCTTCAACATGTTGATAAACGAATGGAGGAGCCCAGAGATAGACCTGTTTGCCTCCCCCAGAACTACCAATTGAACAAATTCTGCACAAGGACTCCCCATAAATAAGCTTGGAAAGTGGATGCCCTGTCCTTCACCTGGAAAAACCTATCAGTTTATACCTTTCCTCCTCTGCCTCTCCTGTCCAAGGTACTACTAAAAATCAAACAGGACAAACCATGGACGATACTGATTGCACCAGACTGGCAATGCCAACACTGATACCCCCTTGCACCAGACTGGCCACGCCAACACTGATACCCCCTCTTGCGCAGTGTGTCACTGCTGGCACCATGGCACCTGCCTCAGACCCCTACCCTGTTGTCCTAGAAGGAGGGCCAGATCCTGCACCCTCAGCTTCAAACCTTGAACCTGGCAGCCTGGCTAATTACATGATCTCTCTGTTACCATCCCTCAGTAAGCAAGTGTTGGATGTCATTCTGGAGGCAAGGAGGCCTAGTACTAGAAAATCTTATGCTGAAAAATGGAAAAGATTCTGTTCCTGGAACCAAACTCAGGGGACGGGCACAGCAGTGCCCAATTTACCTCAGATTCTTCAATACTTAACTGAGATGCTTCACAAGGGCCTTTACTTTTCCTCCATCAAAATTCATGCCTCAGCCATTTCAGCTCATTACAACACAGAACCCACCCCTCTTCTCTCATTCACTACTCAAGCAGTTCCTCAGAGGGGCCAAAAACTTAAGACCACCCAGGAGAGCCCCAACTCCAGCCTGGGACCTTAACTTTGTATTGGAAAAACTCATGCTACCTCCTTTTGAGCCAGCTGCAAATGCAGAGTTGAAATTCTTTTCTTGGAAAACAGCCTTCCTTTTAGCCATCACTTCAGCAAGAAGGGTGTCTGAATTACAGGCCCTTATGACAGTGGAGCCTTTCATCATCTTTCATGCAGACAGGGTGTCCCTCTTGACCAATCACTCCTTCATGCCCAAGGTAGTATCCAGTGTGGCTCTTAATCAGTCCGTTCATTTGCCAACCTTCTTTTCTAATCCACAGAACAAAGGGGAACGCATACTGCACTCCTTAGATGTGCACAGACAACTTAGATTTTACTTGGACAGGACTAAACCTCTCAGGAAATCTGAACAGCTGCTGGTGGCATTTGCTGCAGGGGCAGAGGGGAAGGCCATTTCAAAGCAAACCATTTTTAAATGGATAGGCCATTGCATTCATTTCTGCTATAAGCACCATGGAAAACCTACCCCACAGGGGATAAGACCACATTCAACCAGGGCTGCATCTACCTCTACAGCCTTTCTCAGAGGTGTCCCTACCAGGGACATCCTAGAAGCTGCTACCTGGAGTTCTGTACATACCTTCACCAAGCATTACCATTTGCCAATTTTCTCTAAATCCAGAGCTGGCTTTGCCACTGAAGTCTTGCAGGGCCTTATAGCTGGTCCTAATGCTATCTAATTTCCTCCTCCCATCCTTAGCTTTGGGAATGTACCCAAATGTGATGCCTGCAACAGTGAAACACGAAGAACATAGTACAGTTGTGTACACTTAACCATAAATGTCGATGTTCGAGTGTGTTCACTGTTGCAGTCCTGGTTACCCTCCCTCCAGCCCCCTGACTTCTTTTGGCTATACCTCTATTCTTGTTTACTATGCTTAAAGCTTTTTGGTGTATTTGCTTTTTTGTTGGAGGTTTAACCTTGTATGTACATTTAATTGCTTCCCATTAGGGGGCCACCTGATATCTGGGGCAAGAAAAACTGATGACGTCGGCTGCATGCTTTATACCCCTGACTACCTGACTTCATGGAAGATGAGACAGCAACTGACGCAGGACCCAAGACTTTGATAATCAGGCTGACTGAGGGCTACTGCAAGCAGATAACCCAAATGTGATGACTGCAACATTGAATACACTCTAACATCTACATTTATGGTAAGTGTACACAACTGTACTTTTTCTATACATAATTGTTTTTGATATCTAAAATGCTTTTGTGCTTATATCTGCTTAGAGGCTCAGGGTGGGGTTGCTTCTTTTCTTCTATGAGCAAGAAAGTTCTGAGGTCATTTCCATCTGACTGCTTTTATCTGATTGTATCTGGCTAATCAGCAGCCAGAGGGAGGGTGTGGGAGGGAGCCAGTGCTTTAAAAAACAGGCTGGTTGTCGCCTCCTAGGCAGGAAACGATCGAAATAGCCAAAGACTACCGGAACAGTGTAGAATGTGAACATTTATTGTTATGGCAAATTCTTCCACAGTGATGCATATTACCTAAAAGCTGCTCTCAGGCCTTTTTTTAGTGTGCACTGCATTTCTTTTCTGAGAAAATAATTCCTTTATTGCCGTAGAGATTAAGCCTTTCTCTCCAGCAGAGTCCATTCTAATCTCCAAAATCCACATCAGGACAGACACTTTTTTTGCCAACTCTCAATAAGCTAGTCACCTTCAGATGGCATATCAGCCTGTGATATTGCATTTTAATACATACAGCAAGTGGATTTTAACCATTACTTAATCTTCAGACCCGTTTTGGTTACTATTAACTGATCCCAGAACTGGGGTTTATTGTTGGATGTGGCCCATAGCTAGTCTTTTAGTTTTTCCCAATTATCCGGGTGGGAAGTTCCAATGGGTAGGAAATTTGTGTTTTGCCTCTTTAGCTGCTTGTGGGAAAATAACCATTGTAGCACTTTGCCATCAGCCAAGTGTTACATTTTCTCTTAACCTCACTACGTAACCAATCTAAAATGCCGCTTTGTTCCATTATTCCTTTTGTAACTCGTACCATTCCTTTCCATCCTGCTTTGAATTTTTCATTTCTGCATTTTGCATGCCGTATCACAGCTAGCACTTTGAAGTAAATCCTCAAGTCTGGCACCCCTAGCCCACGCCACCTGCCTTGGTGAAATCTTCTTGTCCCAAGCCACTGAAGTCCCTTTGCCTTGCCATAACAAATCTTTCATCATTTCTCTATTGTTTTGATTTCTTTATTCTCTATTCACTGCCAGAAGGCATAACCAGCTTGCAGTAGGTTGGAAAGGACACGCAAGTAGAGGACTTGATCTCCCTGGCTAAGATTCAGATTTAACCAATTTCATCTCCCCGGGTTGAATTGGATTAGATCGTATCTTATGAAATACTTTAAGTATCTGCTTCTTAGACTCCTTAAGGCCCCACACTAGGCAGATCCTTAGCTATAGTTTCGTGCCCCCAAATTCCCAGGTTTTGGCTTGTTAATTCCTGTTGGTCTTCTCAGTTTACCCCTGTAGTCTATGTTTTTCCATAGTTTATTTTGTATCCAGAAACCTTCTCAAAATTTGCCATCAGGTCCCAGAATTCATGTTATTCCTTATATATATATATATATATATATATATATATATATATATAATATATCCCTTCAGTAAGAAAGCTTGTACCGTTTCATCCAAAGAGTTCAGATAAAGAGCAAAGAGTTTAGGAGAGGAGGCAGTCCTGCCTGGTACCACTCAACAATGTTTTTTCAGATTGTCAGAAGTAGGGCACAGATTTTCATTTGGACGAGGGCCCCCAAATATATGATGTTATGTGATCCTATCTCGCCTACATTCTGACTGATGGGTTCGGAGCCGATCCCTCGGCTCCGACTCGGCACGCTTATGCCAAAGAGCGAAGTCTCTTATTGGCTGAGCTTACTATATCCCAGGATGCACCACTACCGATGCCCCAGATCTCGTTTGCCGCTAACAAGCGAAGACGTGGTCTCGAGCTTGGCTGAGCTAAGTAGTGTTTTTTTTCACTAACTTTCCTGTCAGGATTTTCTTTAAAATTCAACAAAAAGCTGTTTTAACAGCTATCTAGTGGTTTTTGTGCTTGAATGAGTATTTTCCTTGGTAAAATATTGTGTAGTGACTGTGTTTTGACAGACTAGAGGTCCCATCGGAGTTGAAGGGCCTTCCCCTGTCAGTTCGTTGTTGGCTAATTCCTGTTATTTTTAAGGTTATTGGATCTACTTCTTTTGTGTTAGTCCTTATTAAAAGGACAGAAAAGTAAGGAAGAAGAAGAGAGAGCAAGGAAAATTCTATAGTGTTAGTCAGTGTGTTTCTTGTGTTTCTTCTTGGCTAGTTTACTGTGTTTGGATTGCCATAATGTCACAGGCTCCTAGGCCTTCAGGATTTAAAAAGTGCACTAAGTGCAGTTTTAAGATGTCGATCACAGATGACCACTCTCTCTGTGTATATTGTTTGGGCGCCAAACATTTGCAGGAGTCCTGCAGCGTGTGTCACGTGTTTTCCTCGAGGGTCCTCCAAGAGAGGAAAAATAAACTTATTTTGAAAGGCCTTATCAAACCCTCTTTTGAAGAAGCTTTAGCATCCTCTCCTTCTCCTGCTAAAAAGAAAAGGGCGTCGGCTCCGACCAGTCCGTCGGACCCGACCGCCAAAAGACATAGGCAGGCTTCTCCTTCGGCTCCACGGACTTCGGGGCCGAGGGTGGAACGGTCTGCCTCGATGCCTCCAGTCTCGACTCCTCTGGTCTCGGAGCCGACGGCTGGGGCATCGAGAGGCGGGTCACCTTCATCGGCTCCACTGATCTCGGAGCCGATGAAGGTTGTCCGCTCAGACACTTCCTCCTCGGCGCCGAAGTCCTCTTCGGCACCGATGGAAATTGAGTTGGACACTCCCCCTCGGTGCCGATAGTTATCGAGTCGCCTCGGAGCCGGTCCCTTAGTCCCGTGGAGCCGTTGGAGAGACCTACTCGGACCCGTTCGGTCTCTTCCAGGTCATCAAGGATGTCAGATTCGGACATAGACAGGGTGCTCCAAAGACTGTTCCAGTCCCCAGTCTTTCAAAAATTTGTTTCGGCTCCGACCCAATTGGTTTCGGAGCCGATAGCCCACTCCATTGCCATTCCTCCTCCGACCGCTTCGGCTCCGTCGGAGCAGGTGCTGATGGAGCCAGTAGAGATCCTAGGGTCGGCTCCGACCCTTACTCCAACCCCGGCCTTCGGGTCTGAGTTTAGCACGCAGACTTCTTCGGCTGGACCCGGGGGTGACGTTTCGGGACCAATGCTGTCTGTTCCGAGCCTCCCTCTCGGTGCTTCGGCCGCGGGACTTCCGTCTGCTATCATGGCTCCGGGGACCGGACACTCCCAGGATTCTGGGGGTCCGGCTTTCAGAGCTATGAGGAGTGCCTTGGCCAAGTCTTCTTCGGCCATCTCTACGGCTTTACCGGCACCTTCCCTGGGCATGGAGACTGGGTCTTTGGCAGTTCCCCTGTCTCTAGGCAGCGGAGCCCCGGGGCCTGAGGTTACCCTTTTCCTGAGGGTCTTTCTGAGTTGTCTTCGGAGGAGCCCCCAAGGAAGAGATCGTGCAAGAGGAAGCACGTGGACTCCCCAGTCTCTTACATCGGACACTGATCTTGATGATGCGGAGGGGTCCCCAAAGTCATCCTCGGATGATGTCTCATTTGCAGACATTCTAGAGATCCTTAAGCAACGAGGCGGCTGGATTTCCAAACCCCCCTCCGCTGATGAGTCAGTGCTTCTCAAGGCCTTTGGGGCTCAGCCCTCCGCCTCCTGGGTGTCTCCGCCCTTCGACGAGCTCCTGGATTTGGTTTGTCGGAGGCGTGGGAACATCCAGATACTGTGGAACCAGTGCCTTCTCGCCCTAACAAATTTTTGTCTGCCCCACCCGAGAAGGAGTTCTTGACGAAAGGCGTGGCTGTAGATGCCATGGTGGTGGCATCTGCTACACAGCAGGACATGGCAGAGGCTTCAACGTCTGTCCATCCTCCTAATAAGGAGTCTAGGAGCATGGACCGCACGGGAAGCGCACCCTGACTTCAGCGGCCTTTACTCTAAGGTCCCTGAATTATTTGGCACATTTCACCAGACTATAGAGGGATCTGGTCAAGGAGCTGTCAGACTCCCTCTCAGGTAACCTACCTGAGCAGCTAGCCCAGTCGGTTAGCTCTCAGTTGGCTATCCTTACCTCAATTTCTAACTCGTCCATGAGGCTCATTTCATATGCGGCCGAAGGGGCGGGCAGAGCGGCAGGCACAGGCGTGGCTCTACGGAGACAAGCCTGGCTCCGCTTGTGTCATTTGGCGGAGGCCTTCAAGTCTTCCTTCGCCGACGCTCCCTTTGATGGGTCCTCTTTGTTTGGACCCAAGGTAAAAGACACTCTTACCCGCTGTGAGCAAGAGGGAAAAACTTTATCTGCCGTAGGAGCATGTTATTCCACTCCCTTTCGGCCTTATCCCAAGGCTAAAAGAGGAGGGAAGATGTGGTTCCGCAAATCACAGAAGTTCTTTCCTCAACAGCAGGAAGATTCCCCTTCCAGAGGCAGAGGACGGGGAAATTTTTCGGGGACACGCCGTCCCAGAGGCGGCAGAGGGCCCCGCAACACTGGAGACCGTGAGTCCTTTCGTGGCTCTTCAGCCTCCCACACTTCATGAGGGATTGCCCGGCTGTGCTGCTCCGGAGCCAGTCGGGTGCCGCTTGCCAAGCACCTAAAAGCCTGGGAGTCTATTACTCAGGACAGATGGGTGCTTCGGATTATTGCTGGAGGTTACACCATTCCCTTCACACACTCACCCCCACCGTCCAAAAAAATCCCGGACCCACCACCCAGTCAAAGGGAAATTGCAGCCGCAGAAGCTTCAAAGCTGCTAGAAAAGGAGTCATCCAACCGGTCCCCACAGACCAGATCGGATCCGGAAATTACTCAAGGTTCTTTTTAGTGCCAAAAAAGACAGGGGACCTGAGACCCATTTTGGATCTCAGCAAACTAAACCAGTCCATCATGAAGTCCAAATTCGAATGGTCACTTTACAATCCATTCTCCCATTGTTGGAGAAGGATGTTTGGATGTGCTCCATAGATCTCAAGGACGCCTATTATCACATACCGATACATCAGGCGTCCAGGAGGTATCTGCGCTTCAGCCTGGGAGACAGTCATTTCCAATTTTGTGCACTGCCCTTTGGTCTCACCACAGCCCCCAGGGTGTTCACCAAGTGTTTGGCAGTAGTGACTGCTCACCTGAGGAGTCTCGGATTCCAAGTGTTTCCCTATCTGGACGACTGGCTCCTGACTGCCACCACCAGGCATCTACTACTAGACAACCTACAAGCCACCATCTCCTGGGTGCTTCCCTGGGAATTACATTCAATTGGTCAAAGTCTGTCTTGCTGCCCTCTCAGCGCATAAGATTCATAGGAGCAGAGATAGACTCAAAATTGATGCGCATCTTCCTTCCTACCGAAAGGATTCAAACATTACAAGGTCAAGTCCGAGCCCTGCTTCCAAGATCCAAAGCCCCAGCCAGGTTGGTCCTGCAACTTTTAGGTTCAATGTCTGCCACGGTTCTCCTAGTTCCGCTGGCAAGATTGCACATGAGGATTCTTCAGTGGCTGTTATCGACACAATGGTCTTTTCAGGATCTCCCCCTCAATCATCTCATACTGATTACAGAAACGTGCAAACGGGACCTCCGCTGGTGGCTTCAGCCATCCAATCTGAATCAGGGAAGACCTTTTGTCTTCCACCTTGACAACGGATGCCTCCCAGATGGGGTGGGGGGGCATTGTCTGGGCAGGTTAGTTCAGGGTTCTTGGCTTCCAGACGAAACTTTTCTCCATATCAATGTATTGGAAATGAGGGCTGTACTTCTGTCCCTACAAGCCCTCCACAAGTTTCTCCCTCAAGGCATTATCGCTATCCACACAGACAACATGTCGGTGGTCTGGTATCTAAACAAACAAGGAGGGACCAGATCTTACCCCCTTTGCAGAGAGGCCATGAGGGTGTGGGAATGGGCAGTAGCTACCAACCGCCAAAGTCATCCAGAAAGCTTCCCAATTGGGGTCCACAATGATTCTAATTGCTCCATACTGGCCTCGTCAGGTATGGTTCCCCTACCTAAAGAAATATGCTCTGGACGGTCCTTGGTTTTTGGATCTAACTCCGGACCTGCTGATTCATCAGTCGGGACGACAGCACCAGTCCCTTCACACTTTGAAATTAACAGCTTGGCTCCTCCACTTCCGACCTTAGTCAGAAATCACACCTTAGACCCGGAAGTTATTCACATTTTATCTTCAGCCCACAAACCCACCACTAAGAAATTGTATCTCAGTAAGTGGAAGAGGTTTGCTATCTGGGCTCAACTCAGAGGCTTAGACCCTATTACTGCCCCGATACCAGAGGTCTTAAAATTTTTAACATCCTTGTTTAATCAAGGATCTTCAGTCTCTACTATTAAAGTCCAACTAGCAGCTATCTCCAAATTTCACGAATCCATAGACCCACCGTTGATGAGCAGCAGATTATGTAAAACTTTCATGAAAGGTGCTGTGCTTTTAAGACCCCCAGTTTTTCATCCTGCGCCTCCGTGGGATCTTGATTTGGTACTGTGCCTTAACATCTTCCCCTTTTGAACCTGCTGCTACATGTGAGTTGAAATATCTGTCTTGGAAAACTGCCTTCTTAGTTGCAATTACCTCTGCAAGAAGAGTTTCAGAACTTCAAGCCCTATCTATCAAACCACCGTACTTGATTTTTCACAAGGATAGAGTATCACTTGGGCCTAATCCATCTTTTGTTCCAAAAGTTTGTTCTAGTCTCTGTCTCCAACAATCTCTAGAGCTACCAGTTTTCTTTCCAAAATTTTCAAATGAAGCGGAATACACCTTGCATAAATTGGATGTTCACAGGCAATTGCGCTTCTATCTAGACAGGACTCAACAAATTCAAAAACAGACCAATTGTTTGTGTCCTTTTCAGATAATAAATTGGGTAAAACCATCACTAAAGCTACTATTTCCAAATGGATTAGAGATTGCATAACTCAGGCTTATTCCTCTTCAAATAAGCAACTTACAACATCTATCAAAGCTCACTCTACCAGAGCTATGGCTACCTCTATTGCGTTTCATTCCAAGCTCGCTATTTCCGAGATTTGTGCTGCGGCTACTTGGTCCAACCCGCACACTTTCATTTCCCACTATAAATTGGATGTGGCATCTAAAGGGCGAGCATCATTTGGTTCCACGGTACTCAGGAGTGTTTTCCAGTGAGCCACCCAGGATTCAGGTGCTAGGGACGCTGTCCCATCAGTCAGAATGTAGGCGAGATAGGATCACATAACATCTTTTAGTTATGTACTCACCATAACTTCAGATGTTTGGGATCCATCTCGCCTACATTCCTAATACCCACCCTCCTTCCCCCTGCCTTGGAGATCAGAAGAGATGGAACGGTTTGAGTTCTACTATTTTTATCTTGTATGATCTGTCGATGTTATATAAGCAGTGCGTGCGTGTGTGCATGTATGCGGACAAACTAGATCTGGGGGATTGGTAGTGGTGCATCCTGGGATATAGTAAGCTCAGCCAATAAGAGACTTCGCTCTTTGGCATAAGCGTGCCGAGTTCGGCTCCGAACCCATCAGTCAGAATGTAGGCGAGATGGATCCCAAACATCTGAAGTTATGGTGAGTACATAACTAAAAGTTTTGCAGCAGGGCAGCCATCTCCTGGGTAAATCCCATCATCTCCAGGACATGAAAAGGTACCTCCAACACAACCAAATCAAAAGCCTTTTCTGTATTTAGGTACAACAGTGACAGTGAGTTATTTTCTTCTGATGCACTTTGTAGAATCAACATGGTATGCAGCATATTGTTCACCACCCTCCTGTCTTCAACTAATCCAGTCTAGTCCAACAGACTAACATATGAACTGCCTGTTTAATCTTGTCTAGAAATGTTGAGAGATTTGTTTGTAGCCCTGGTTTAGTACTGGAATGGGATGGTATCAGGAGACAGTATTACGGGTCCTTATCATCTTTAAATATAGGGGTTTGTTATAGGCTTCCTCAATGAATATGGAATTCTTTTGGTTGTAAGCACCAAATTAAATAATTCCCTTGGTATCTGAATCATTTTCTTACCCTTAGAAATTTCATATCTTGATTGGTATTCCATCTGAGCTTAGTGATTTGGTGGGTGACCCTTTTTATTAAGGGCTGCAATTATTTCTTGAGTTGAAATCTCCTTGCATAATTTCAGTGCCCCTCTTCTTATAGGGTGTTAAGTGTAATCTGCCCTAAAACATTTTTATTTTTTGGTCTTGCTGTAGAATGGGGGGGGGTTGTCTGCCCTTTATAGGCTTTACATAATACGCCATTAGTTTATTTAAGATTTTGGATTCCTGCCTAACACATCTATAATCAGATCTTTGAGACTGTGTATAAAATGTTGTTTCATGCTGCTGTTGTCTTTGTCATAAGGCCAATGCTCATGGCATTTTAGGTGTCTTAGAGACTAAATCTCCTGAGTGGGTTTTCTTTTCACTATTATTCTGTTGTCCTCCAACTGCTGTACTTTTTGCTTTGACTCTTTCAGCGTGGTCTGCATGAGTTGTAGGTCTCTGATAACCTTCAACCATTTATTTATTTACTTTTTCACCCCTTATGGTCTTCCCTCTCTGTAGCTCTAATGTCTTCCAAAATATCTGATTTACACCTATCTCAAGCATCTTCTAACACCTTTTCTTCCAATTTTATTCAACTTGTTATTCAACCAGCTCTTGTAGACTTTACTCTGCAGTTTTTATGAAGGAAGTATCCACTGCCACCTGAGGCACTTTTCCATCCTTAGTACATGGTTTTACTTTTAAAGGGCCATGATCATAAAATGTTATAGGTACAACATCGGTCCTTATTTGCATTCCATGCCCTTTAGATATGAACCCTTTGTCTGTATGACTCCAGGTGATGTGTCTTATAGAGTGGAAAGTAAATTACTTCTCCTTGTTTGGCTGATTAATGGTAATCCCTAGGTCTACTATCCCCAAACTACTTAAAAGGTTTCCTGTGAACCTTTCCACTCTCCTAGGTCCTCTTCAAGGAAGCATGATTTGGGTACCCTGTTGTGAAGAAATCTGTTCCAGTCCACATACCATCCACATATCTAATAACATCTGCTTTCATACCCGAATTTTGCTTCTTTGTCTGTTGTGGGCAGATATGTTATATACACACACACACAGCATATATACACACACACACACACACACACACACACACACACACACACACACACACACACACACACACACCTATTATTTTTGCCAGTTGCCCATCCAGAATACCTTTTACCCCTGCATACTTCCCTTTGCTATCCCCTTCGTAGCACAGTAATTTCCACTGGCAGATTTCTTGTAAAAGAAAAACTCTCTCTCCTTCTTGCTCCTTTAAAATGGAGCTTGATTGGATGCTAAGCTTGAGCTGCTGTTCTTGAGTTAAGTGCATTTCTGTTACAACTAAGGTTGCCTCCTCCTCTTCCTTAACAGCTGCCAAATTCCAATGTCTCTTAATTGGGTTCATAAGGACAGTAACATTCCAGCTAACCAAAATATGCTGGTTCCAGGCTTACATAATTTTAATACAATATGTTCTATGTTATGCTAAGTATTCTTGGGTAATTGTATTATCCAAGGCTATTTTCTTTCTACCCCAACTCTCAGTCCCCATTCTTACTTTGCCTTTAAATTATATTTTGACTTCTTTCTAAATGTGTCTGTGTGCTACCATCTCGTATAATCCAGATTTCTCCACTGGGTACATACATAGTATTAGTAGTGTTATTTTTATATTCTGAAGTAAAACAAAACAAAAAGAATACATACTTGCAACTTTTAAAAAATGTAAATACAAACATAAACAGTTCTTCCAAGGCAATGGCATACATAGCCCAAAACAGGCTCCTGATAGTCTTTGGCTGGACTGTCTTACAAAAAATTAGCAAAGATTTCTCAGCCCAAGTTTGTACCCCCCCAGCCCCCGCCATGCTGCAACAGAGCATTGGATTGCTGTTAACTTAAATACAGGGAAGAGGTAGGTAAGCCAAACTAAGCAGCTAAATCATCCGCTAACAAAGACAACAATCAAGTTACCTAACTTGCTTTCCGGTGCAGAGAATGCGATGAGTTCTTTTTTTGGAAAAATTAGTTCTAGAATGTAATCTATATCTTACTTCAGCTGAACTGTTACCAAGCCAAACAAGAGCATGTATTTCTGTAATGCCATTTATTTCTGTAATGCGTCAGAGACCCATTTTCTTTTGCACCAGATAAGTCCTCTCCTTCAGAATTTGGTAGCACTTGGAAAGAGGAAACAAATGTCCAGTACCTCTGTTGGTCTTGTTACATGTCATCCCTGGCTTGCTGGTGGGTTCACGTTATCCTGCTAGGTATGAGACTGATCAGATGAAGACTCTCTATGGAGGCCTATTTCATCTAACCAATGCTAGGCTTCATTTGGATCTTGTGTTGACATTGGGCCATTACAGAGGAGAAATTTTTCATATTGCAGGATTGAGCATAATAATGCTAATCCCTTTATGCAAGTCATCTTAATGATTGGTAGAAAGGCAGCTTGTTTCCTTCTTTTTTCTATAGAATTACTCTGCTCTGGAAACATTGCATAGAGTTCCACATCCATTTTGTCCCAGGTTTCCACAAAGAAGAAAGAATTACTCCTCCTGTTTAAAGTCTCTAACGTAATAATAACATGTCTGGGTGAGTAGCTGTAAACATGGTTCCACACAGTTCTGTATGCATATTTCATCCTGTAATGTAGCAGCCTGTTTTGAGAGGAGCTGAACAACCAGCTCTTCACAAATTCTCCCCTCATTGCCTTTGGATACTTCACATAACTTGATATTTTTCCATTGGGCTCTATCTTGCTGGTCTGTGATTATTTCATCAGTCATCCAAATGAGCCTCAGTTGCTTCTGCCTAAAACCAAAGCTGTTCAGTCTCATTTATAGTTTTCTTTATAACATCTGCATGGCTACTAATGATTGTTTCCATTTCCCTTCGGTCTTTCCCTAGTTTGAGACATGAATGTTTCTAGCACAGAGTTTATTTATTTTTTAACTTGTCCGGTGCATCTGTCATGGTAATTTGCTCCTTAATAGATTGATCCATTCTTATATTAATCTGCTCAGAATTGTTGTCCTCCATATCTGAGACAGAGATCAGCTAACTATTTGTTCGAGGATGCCTACTGAAATGTCGGCACTTGAAAAGCTGAAAGTCACCTCACCCTAAACATATATGCAGCTCCAAGATTCCATACCTCAGAGAAAAGGGAATATTCTGAGAAATGGCATCTTGGACTTTGTATACGCAAGTCAGATTTTTAAAGGAAGTAGAAGTAAGCAGCCAAACTCCACAGGTACGAGAAGTAAAATTTATTGCGCACCTTTGTCTTCAAATACAAGACTTCTTCAGAATAAGTTAACATAACTTCCCTATGTATACCTTGTGGTTCAAGTCCGATTTTTCAACCATACAGTCTGTGTATGAGGTCCCGACATTTCATTTGGTTACATTTGTTTGATTTGTATGTAGACTTCTTGTTTCTTCTTCAGACACCAATCTCTCAGTAATACACGCTTCCCTTTACTTTCTTGGAGATAAATTTGAATTCTGTTACCAGAAAAGCAACTTCTGGTATGCCTCATTACACTAGTTCTGGGGAAAGCTGGTTGTTACTATGGTGCCATACTGGAAGTCCTCCATTGTCCACTTTGCCTTGTTTTTTAGGCCTGTGATCCAGCCTGGCCTAAGTAGTAGGCCATCCTGGGAGTTGAGCCTAAACCTGGTTCTTAAGCAGATAATCATGTAATTTGTGTTCAGCTTTTTCCTGCTAGCATTTCCAAGTAATTAGTTTGTACCTCTGTATCTCCTCTTTCTTCCTTTTTTTTCAGGTACAGTCTTAGAGTAAGTCTTCTCTTGTGCAGCACTTTTTTAAATTCTCCCCATCCTAGTGGCATTTCTTTTTTACCCTGTGTGCTAGTGTCCCATCTGTTTCTATACAGTATTCCAGCTGGAGGTTCGCCAGGGTGTTAAAAAGGAACAGAACCATACTGCTGTTACCCGAGACGGTCTCCTATGCGGTACACACCAGTATTTTTGTTGGTCTTTACTGTTGCCCTTTTAACACTGTTTTGGTGTTAACCGTGCTTGCTGCATTAGTTATTATCACCTGTCCTATTTTCTGACTGCTCTCCCATCACTGTAATGTTTTGCCTCAGTACTTCAACCATTTTGTACCACCTTTACTACATCATCCCTTCTCCAGTTGTACTGAGTTTTATACTTCACTTCCTTGTGCTTATAGTGCAGAAGTCGCTGTAGTTCCGGTAGATCTGCCAGATGCCTCTTTTCTGCTTACCCCTAGCTTTAAGTTTCTTGTGAAGTATATGTGTGTTTTTACACAAAAAATAAAGGCAGTGTTTTGTCTTTGCAGTGGTTTTTGAGTATACATGGGTATGAGTTTAAAAAGCTTCTATTGTGATGAATTAGCAGTGACTCAGAAGCAGAAACACATCTGTAAACTGCAAGGATATTATTTTAAAGTATGAATATGACATCTAGGAGTAGTTCATTAAATTTATCTTTGTGAAGGTTTCCATCTCATTCTTTAGCTTGTGGAGAGTCTGTACTGGGAGAAGAAAATAAGACTGTCTGATGTAATTTAATGCATTTTTTTCTTTTAAGATGAGGTTGGTTGATCGTAGTCTTGACCCATTTGTACTTGTGGAACGAATTCTTCTTCGACAAGCTCAGGAGATGCGGAACTACTTCATGTTTTTACCGGTATGTCAACTTAATAGTTCTTAATTCCAGATTTTCTTACTTCCAGATACTGTGTGGTAGTACTTGCAAATACCATTAAATAACATTTAATACGAGGCAGACTGACAGACTTGCGTGTATTTGAGTGAAAATTGTACATTTGATTGAAATGGAGGAGTTCATTTTGTGTGTGTGTGTGTGTGTGTGTGTGTGTGTGTGTGTGTGTGTGTGTGTGTGTGTGTGTGTGTGTTTCTCAGTTATTGCTACTTTCTACTTTCAGGTTTTTAAGATGGAACCCCAAGTCTGTTAGTTGGCCTTAAGTTTACTGTGACTTATAGCTTATGGACTTGTACAGTTTTCACCTGAAATGTATCATTGGTCCAATAGCAAAGTTTTCCAAAAACTCCTTAATTACCCATCATCCTCATAGGTCTGCCACTATGTTACATAGCAAGTTTTTGCCTTTTCTTATTATAGATGTCAGTATCTCAAGTAGAAGTATATGTCTTAACAAAACACTTCTAAAAATAAGCATTTTCTAACCTCGTCTCTTAATTTGGAAGCCTTGTCTCAAACTGCATCTTCTCCTAAAGTATTTACTCTTTCTGGAAACTACTTTTAATTACCAAGCCACTCTCATCTCCGTCTCGAGTTTACTAACAGATGCTTCATCAGTAGCTCACCTACAGTCTTCATCTACAAACTCATAATCCCCTTACTCTGTCATATTTTTGTCTGATATTTGTAAATACAACTTTGTGAGTCATTTTTAAACTGTATGCACTGTTTTTTTTCTTCTCCTTACTAGCCATTTTTTGACACATTTTCCAGATGTGCTTACACTAATGAATAGTACTGCCACATTATTCAAAAAAAATGTTTTTATTTATCTTGCATCTTACTTTATCAGATAGTGCAAAAACGTGTAATATGCAGTGATGATGTAGTATTCTAAACCAACATTATATTACTGTGTTTTATACTTGTATATCTGTGATGTCTTCCAAGATCACTATAGCAGTATTACTAACAGGTGGGATATCCTGCAAAGGATAGCCATCCATCCATCCATCCAGCGTATCAAAGCCTGGGCACATTTCTCATGCCATACATCTGATGTGTGAAGTAAGGCCAAAGGCAGGAGATACATAAGGGATGTATGAGCATGAATTACCTCTGAACTCCCTTGCCTCCAGCCCGAAAGCAGAACTTTGATTTGTCTTTGGTCTGTGAGACATACGACTGTTTCATTTACCCAATTGTTGGGCAAATAAGTACCTTGTTGGGGACCCTTCCTTTTCTTAATTTTTGTATATCATCCAAGAGAGAGAAATGTGACTGTTGGAGACATTCCACACAAAGATCATCATGTAAAGTGTCTTTTTTGTGTTGGTGCTGAACATAGAGTGAGAAATTTGTCAGTTCTTTGTTCCAAAGAACCTTTGCAGATGGCAGTCTTCCTTGAAGATCTGGTTGGAGAACCAAAGGCTCAAAAAAACTTGTGAATGGCAAAATGTTTTCTGAGCCTTCCCATCCTGACATCCATCTGTTACCAAAGAAGGCTTAGCACGAGACTTTGGTTGTCCAGCCTGACTCGGACATCTTCCGATTCCTCAGACTGCCCATTTCCTGTGGCTGCCCCAGCTGTTACGACCCTGTTGAAGGCTGATATAGGGCAGCCCATCCACAAGCCTGCTGTGGCTGATCAAATGTCAGCTTTAGGTGGAAAGGGGTAATCCTGTCTGGTTATCTCTGAGGGACCAGCGGGTATTTCTCAAATTTTAGAGAGGAAGTAATTAGTTCTCTGATAGAAGTCCATCATGGCTCAGATCTACCAGGATTTGTTCAGGCAGCTATCCCAGCAACAAAAAAGTAGAAGACCAAACATACTTCTCCCCCTCAGGTTATAGAGGATCCACTGAGAGAATGGCAAAACTACACTCGCAGGCTGTTTAAAGCTGTAATGTCTCTGAAGCCCCCTCAGTATTTTCAAGCTGTGCCTGATGATGATCTGTGTAGTCAGTGTTACAGTACTGATTTTAGGTATTCCTGCCATGCAGAAGCTCATGACCAGCCTGACTTCCGGTATCTGCATCATCCCTAGCCAGCGGGTTTCCGATGACTGACGTTTGGATGTCAGGGTATAAGAAGGGCATCCGTTGATGTCTTCTTCACTTCTTTCTAGTCATGCAGTCTGATGTAGTTCCCTTATGTTCAGTAAACATGCAGTACTTCAGCCAACTCTTGGTTTCAGAGGTCCTCCACCTTTCAGTCAGATAAGTACCCTGTTGGAGAAATTTCTCTACTAATTTAATGCTCAGAAAAGTAAACAATTACTTGAAGTGCAGGAAGCAAATGTATAAAGATTTTCACTCATTTTGGCTGTTATGCTTGGGGTCTCAGCACATCTCCTGACCGTGCAAAGTTCTGTGTGAAAATGGTCAAACATAGAGCCAAGGCACATGCTGCTTATATGGAGTCCTCTTTGGCTTCTTTGGTGGCATCGCAATCCACTGCCTTCACAGACTCCAGTGTCTGCCATTGTCATTCCAAAAAAAAAAAACAAACAAAAACGGAAGGACAAAAAGGCTAAGGACCCTGATGCTTCAGAAAAAGCACTAACTACAGCTCTTAAGTCCACTGACGACCTAGATGAGGTGCCCTTGCAGCCCCCTGATCTGCTGACTGCAAGGTCTGAACCCTCTGGTTTGTCCCCTAGGGAGGCCACCATGGCTTCTGGCCTACCTTTGAATGCCACCACAGTTCACATGTCAGTCTGATCTGAGGTTACTCTGTAGGCTTCAGCTTCTGAAGTCAGCATCATTTCTGTTGAGGGAGACTTCTTGTTTTCCCCGACTACCAAAATTACAATCAAAGTTGCAGTCTGATGTAAAACGGACAACAAAACTATAACGAATCATTTAATTTGCTTCACCACCACCTCCGACCACATCTACTTAGACCAATACCCAAGATCTCCTTAAAACAGCACAGGTGTTTATGGCTTTAATGAAATCTAGAGAGCCATCTCACCCATCCACCTGTGAGGCTCTCCATCTAAAATGAGCAGGGAAATAGTTTTTCAGGAAGAGGAATTTTTCTCTTGCTCTGAGGATGAGGAGGAATTGCCATACTCTGTACACTTACTACCTCAAAGCTAACCAGACTCGGAATCATATGACGCACTGCCCCCTCCCCCCCAGACCTTTTCTTCGTGGATACCCTACATAGAGTGAAGGAGACTTTCAGTTGGGAAATTAAGTAGTTCTCCCAGACCCACTACAGGTAACTCGTAAGTTTACTTTCACACAGACCATAGGCTATTTCTCCAGTGCATGTTGTATTAGATGATGTCTTCAAAGACATAGCTCAACACCATGACTCTCTACCCATGCTCTCAGGAAGCCAGTCAGGTTTTAGAGAGTGCTTGAAACTCATAAGCAACTCTATAAAAATCTGAAGGCTGATCCTTCTGTTGTCTGCACTGAATCCACTAAAGGTGTACCTAAAAGTCCAACAAGTCATCCCCTGCTTAAGGATCGGAAAAGCAGATTGCTAGACAAATGTGGGGAAAAAAGCCTGCGACTCTGCCACCTGGCAGTGAGAGCTTGAATTGTCAATTCCATATGCTTAAGTACCTTGAATCTCTTCAAGACAACATGCTAGCTAAGGTAGACTTTATTGCAAATAAAGCTCTAACCAAGGAAATTTAGGAGATAACCAGAGAAGGTTTAGAAAGTCTCTAGACACTCCTTGAAATGTGGCTATGACTGTCATCCGCAGACATGCATGGGTCAAGGTCCAGCCCCTGTCAAATCAGTTAAAGGCTGAATTGCTAGATGTTCCACTGGACAAGGAATTCCTTTTTTGTCTGCCAGTTGAACAAGTTTTTGAGAAACTAGACAAAAAAGGAAAGCAAATTAAAACTGTGAAAGTTTTACTTGTTTCTGACCCCAAGGTACAGTAGGAATTACCTTCCAAAAGCTTGGCCTTTTCCACCTAGACAAGACTAGGGGCAGCCTCTCCATGGTAAAAGACCAAGACAATTTAGAAGAGTGTAAACAGAACAGCCTCAAAGGGCAGGGGACTCCCAAGGAACCCACCCAGCACTGAGAGCAACTGTGACTATACTCTACCCCTTACCACTTCCAGTCCTTTCCAGACTGCTAGTAGGAATACTGTCCTTCTTCCTAAACCAGTGTAAAGCCATCACCAGGGACCAGTGGTTCCTCAACATCTTAGAGGAGGGGTACCCTATTCAATTAAGGAAATTCCACCCTTCTTGGACATTCCGATACCACCAAAAAAGAAAGAAATTATCATTTAAAGAGCTACCCATACAAGGGATTGTAATTTACCATGCCTGGTAAACATCTTACTACTTTTGCATTACAGTATGGTGACATGTTGTATATTGCCTTAACTTTATTTAGATTTGGTGACCCTTCCTTCCTTGAACATATATTACCATAAAACTCGAGAAATTATGTATTAAATTTGTATTTCAGTTTAATGTCAAAATTATTTGCATATTTGTAAAACTTAGCTTATAGAATCATTGTTTCTGTGTTTTGCCACAGGCTGCATCATCAAAGAAAAAGTTAACATTCAGAATGCCTGGGGTAAAATATATTGTACATCTGAAAATTTCTGCAACCGATCTTCCAACCCAAATGAAACTCCTGTATCTTCTAAGACCTTTGTGATTAAAAATGTATTTGTTATTCTGTTCTTAGGATTCACCTCCATTTGGTAGTAACCTGCCTTCACATCCATTTTGCTAAAAACAGTAGCACCATTCAACATAATGATAATGTCATCCAAAGTGCTTTCCCTCAGGATTGCTTTATTTACCATACATATATCAATGCTACAGTCATAGCGCAGGTGTGTTTTGGCATAGGCATGGTATGCAATGGCTAGCCATTCACTCCGTCAAGAACTGACCAGCCATTGTTACAATAGCACAGGCATCTGGTATCCCACAGCAGTTCTATTAATTTAGTTTTGAATGCTTCCAGATTGCTTTGCTCCCTAGCTACTGCTGGGAGATTATACCAGCCTGCTGAATCCAGCTTTGAGAATGCATGTTTTCCTGTGGTTGTCTTGAAATATGGTCTGATAAGTATTAAGCCATCTTCCTGACTGTCGCTCAGATAAGAGTTTGGTTAATATGTAGTTTGGATTTTAGAGGTAGACAAAGTCCCATTGTAATAATTTCTATATCTTTGAACCAAGTAGAAGGGTTGTTCTTTCATTGATGGGTAGCTACTTGAAGCATTGGAGGAAATAGCAAAGATGCATATTTGGTTCTGCAAGTAATTCATATCTACAGATCTTTGTAAAAGTAACAGTACAAGTGTTATTTGTATTTGTGGTAGAGTGAAGAGCGATTAAAGGGAGCCCATGCTCAGTTTTTGGGATAAGTATGTTTATAGCTTTGGTTGTGCACATGCTGGAGGTGAGAAGGTATGAGAGCTTGTAGCATAAATTTAGTTATTTAAGGTTCTGCTAATATTATCTGTATGGTTTGTTAATAAGAGAGCAGGGTCCAATGTGATCCTGGATATTTTTTGCTCTGTTACAAAAGGCAGCATATTGCCTGATGTGACAGTTATTGTCAGGTGCAGAGTTTTAGCAAGCTATTATGGGGTGCCAAAGAACATTACATTTGATTTTCTCTGACTAATAATCAGTATTTTATCATGTGTGCATTGGCAGATCCTTGCAAAACTTATTCTGAGTTTTTGCATAGCGTGTTGGTGTTTTTACTTGATTTTAACAGCAGATGATAATCAGCATTCATTCCTATATTGAGCTGTGATTTCTTGTGACACAGATGATGACCTGTAGCTTGCTCAGATATGGTAATGGACACTCTCCAGTTATTTGCATGTGGGTAAATGCCTGGGTGTCATCCGGTTTGAAAAATATTGAAGAATACTTGCTGCTAATCAAGACTGAGACACATTTCCACCTTGTGTCCCATTCTCTTCTGCCTCATGGTCTACACGTGTGCAAGGCAATTTAGCCTTGCACTGACAGTACATTCTGTGGCTTTAAACCATGTCTGTGTAATGTCACAAATCCAATGTTTCTGTATTCTCTACAGAGCTTGTAGGTTGTGCAGTTTCTTCTGAATTCCTTCTGATTGTATTTGCATTGCCATTATTTTTGTCACTGTCTTGATGTGAAATCTGTTTTCAATGTGTAATTGTTTTGTTTAGCATATGGTCATCAGTGATTGTGCTACAGCACTTGAAAGCAGTGGCAGCAGCACATCGGTGAGTACAGTTGCTTTTTGTGCATATGGCTGTGGGTTCTACTATCGCAACCTGTAGATGGATAGGAAATCATAAGTTGTACTCTAATGTTGGGTACTGTAGTCGTGACTGTCTTAGTTTCTTTGCTTTGCCATCCATTCCCTATTGCAATGTTATTTTTTTTTACTGTAACCTAGGCAATGCATTCGTCAAAGGCAGTAGGCACACAATCTGTAGATGAAACACTGAATTGGACATTGCAATGGATAATTCAAATCTGCCTTATGCAAGATATGCAAGGCAGCAGTTAAGGGACTAGAGTACAAGGTCAAACCATTGAGATGGCACCATTTTGAGCTTTTACCCCTGGATGCCGCGGGAAACGTTCATAGTGTGCCCAGTCAAACAAACCAGGTAAACAACCAGATAACAAAATTATTTACTGCAACTTGCTAAGAAAGAGCAAACCTCTACAAGTAGCCAGTAAAGTGAATCAAACCAAACAGCCAGAGAATCATGGAAATGTGTTATACAGGAAAAAAATCTTAATTACATCTGGTAACAGGTCATGTTACATTTCAATATGTTCATTTTATTCAGTAGTAGTGCAGTAACACTGATGTTTGGAAACACAGAAATTTGGTATGCATACTTGTACATTCTGCACAGCAAATGATGCTTAGGTGGTGTATCGCTTGCATACTTCTCTGTTGTATTTGCACCAGATACTGCTAGTGTGCAGTGCGGGAATAGAAAGATTAAAACATTACCCTGGGTATCGGAGGTAGCAGTGCAACATATTCATAGTGGCTTAACATGAGAGTAGCTCTAAGCAAGCACCACGTGAAACCTGAACAAACACCTAGAATTATTCAGTGCAGCTTCCACACCTTAAGTCTGAAAATGAATTCACATACTCACATGAACAGGAGTAGCTGCATATTGATGGCTAAAGGTGTATGGGCATGTTGGGTGGTTACTACACTGCAAAACTGGTATGTAATGGTGGAGGTATTTGGAAGGCATGAGCAAACACACCAGTATATTAAAGCCATAGCACCAATTGAACTGGAGGCTGGCAAATAGATTTAGTAAGGGATTTTGTCCATGCACAAATATTTCAACAGTGATTCTTTGCTGTGTCATCCATCATCTGATTCAAGGTAAGTTAACCTTAATGTCCTTTATTTAAAAAAAAATCAATAAAAAAAAGTGACTTCTGGACACAAGAAAAAGGAAGGGGAAAATATAGCTATGTGGTTTGTATGTACAAAGACAAATCCAGGAACACTGCAAAAAGTTTTTTTTTTTTGCAAACCAACCAGTGGAGTAAAAACATATGAAGGCAAACACTGCATACCAACACACTTTGCACATGTAAATCTCAGTTTTTAACAAGGTGGAAGCATGAAGTGATACCTTAACACTTAAATTAATAAAGATCTAAACTGGTTAATAGTATAAATGTTTTATTCTTTAGCTCCTTGGTGCAAGACCTTACTGGATGTGATTGCAGTCAAGTAAAGCCATGGTTATAGTGCAGCAAAAAAATGTCCCCTCTAACAAAGGAAATGCTAGAGCAAAGATTAAATTACATGAGTCAAGCACCGTGCTGAGATCTGCCAATCAATGGAATTACCCGGTCAAATTACCCTCAGGACTTTGACAGCTAGGGAAGCTAAGTGTTATGGGGGAGGGGAGAAGTAAATGGACTGGAATTCATTGTCTCACAAATTAGCACCATTTAAACTAAATTAGAAAAAAAGGCAGCAGTAAACAGTGAGTGTGTTCTGTGGCATTTGCACTGTTTCTGTTTTAAGTAGTCATCCAGCAGCAGGGAATGTTACTTACACTGTTCTATTTTACTCAGTACTTTGTACGCATGCAACATCTATGAAATGACAGGAACTTTAGGCAAACTGAGGCCTGCATGATGTAACATTTTTGAGCCAAACAATGATTTCTGGGATACTGGATGGCAACCTGATTTATCCAAATCACGTCAATATGCCAGCCTCCAGGTGGTCAGAGTCTAGAATTACATATAAAAATATTTAAAATCATGTAAATAATCCCAGAGTGCTGTTAAAGTGTAGGAAACATCATGCCATGATGTTTTAAACATGTTTTTTGAGTCTGTGGGTGCGGTACTCCTTTAAAGGAACTTGAAACTTTAGGCCGTATGGTTGAGAGTCTATTTAAATATTTTGAAACAACTAGTCCCACCATTCCTATTATTCAAGGTCAACCAAAGATACATAAAAATAAAAATAACCCCCCTATGAGACCTATTGTTGCAGGTAGGAATTGGTGCACTGAGCCCCTATCCGTTTACTTAGAGAAGAAATTAAATCCCCTTCTCAAGATATCTAAAGTTATTTTAAAGGATACAGAACACTTCATTAGGGACCTATACTCATTGTATATGAAAGAAGAGCAGGAAATAAGGAAATGCCTGTTACACTAGATGTATCATTATTTACAGTCATCCCTAATGACATAGGAATTAAATGTTATTAAAATGATGACTGAGTCAGGTAATTATGCTACTAATGAAGTGGAATTGATACAAGCATTACTATACTTGGTATTAGAAAGCAACATATTTATGTTTGGAGAAAGTACTTACTGGCAAAAGAATGGCGTAGCGATGGGTACATCGTGCGTGAATACTTATGCAAATATAGTAATGTCTGTATGGGAAAATTAATATATAGAAGAAGGAGCTTATAAAGATCAAATTTTATACTTCCGCAGGTTTGTGGATGATCTTTTTCTCTTATGGAAAGGTACTGTAGAACAACTAAAAGAATTTATAATATACCTAAATACATCTACACAATTTCTTAAATTTACTGGAGTTTGTTCCCAGTATGAAGTTAATTTCTTAGATATTACAGTTTTTAAAGAATATGATAATAAAGTAAGTACTAAGATGTACAGAAAAGAATGTCATGTTAACAAGCTGCTAAGTAAGGATAGTATGCATCCTAATATTATATTTAAGAATGTTGCACAAAATCAATTTTACAGAGCTTCCAGATTAAATGTTGAGGGAAGATTTCAAGCATCAGGTTAATGTTACTAGAAATGAATTGATGGAAAGAGGCTATAATGAGTATGTAATTGATAGCAATGTAAATCATATAGAAAAACTGAGAGATAATCGAGCTAGGCCATATTTCTCAGAACCTATAGAACATCAGTTGATGTAAGAAATAGTAGTAAGAATTATGAGGCTAAAGATCTAAGGCTGTGTCTCAGCTATTCTAGGAACATTAAGGAATGCACAAATATTATAAATAAGTATTGGAATATTTTAAACACAGATGAACAAATTAAAAAATATCTAAGTCCTATACCACAATTTAAAAAGAATCTATCCCTAAAAAGAAGACTATGTAATAATAAGGTTATAAAAGTTCCACAAGAAATAGTAGGAACTACACCATGTAAACAATGTAATTGGTGTAGTTATATAACAACAGAAATAGAATATAAACACCCAGATATAGGTAAGGTCTTCTGTATGAGGGTTAATGCTGACTGTAACACAAAGCATGTGGTCTACCTAGCTAACTGCCAGATTTGGAGTAATTTCTATGTGGGAAAAACAGGCAGGCCTTTAAAAGATAGAATAAGAGAACACATATACCACATTAGAAAAGGTAGTCACTTTAATGCCCTAGCGAAGCATGTAAAAGAAAGTAATATGCAGTATAATTTTAAGTTTAGAGTATTGGGGACAATTGATGTTAATAAGTGAAAGGGGGACATTAAAAATAAGACCAAGAAGATGGAAGTAGAATGGATAGTGAGGCTCAGAGCTAACGTAGGACATGGTCTCAATGATGTGATTCCATTGAGACCAATCTTAAAGAATAGACCTTTATGTAAATAATGTATCCTTTTTGTAACTTACTACATGTTTTTACATATATTTTTATAGGTTTTTATATACTTGTTAGTAATTTTAGTGTTTATTCTAATGTAGTTCAACATATATATTTAATGTTTTTACGTGAACACATACATAAATGTATTTTGCATTAGTTTGTGAACCACCAGTATAGTGTAATATGTTTTTAAGAACTAAGTAAATGTAATGCCATTTGATAAATAAAGGGTGTGTAAACTAAGGTGATCATACACCTGAAGAAGCCTATGGTGAAAGCGCTTGTGTTTGTGTGCCATTAAATCAGTCTACCTTTGAAAAGAAGCTGGAGCCTTGTCTTTGCTTAGTTACTTTTTGCGTAGTTTTTTTTATTTTGATTTTTAGCAAAGACACTTGGTTGTCATTGGTATATTTTTTCTTCGTAGTGTCTCTCAAGTGTTGGGGAAGGAAGAGGTACTTTAGGGATAGACATCTGGACACTGGGTTCAACTAAGACTGTGACACTGGTGAGAGAGAGAAAACTAAGTATCTTTCTCCTCCTTCAACCCTGTCTGCCAAATTGGCAGAGAAGGAATAGGAGAGGTTTGCCAAAGGACTTTCCAAGGCTTTGAAGTCTTTGCAGTCTGCTTCTCCAGCCTTTTCACATTTAAAAGGGAGAAGTCTCTTTTCTCTTCTGACAGTGTTGAGAGAGAGAGAGATGTATTCTGATTCACGGATGTCATCTCCCGACTCTCTGGAGTCAGAGTTTGAAGATGATTTATCATCAGATTCTCCCGCAGAGGAAATATAATTTTCAGACACCATATGCAGAATGAATGACCTCTTAAAATGGGAAGAGAGGGAAATCAACACACACACACACACACACACACACACACACACACACACACACACACACACACACACACACAATAACTTGAGCTCTGACTGGTAGATAACTCCTAAACATTTTGACATCCCCTCTGTTGGTGCTCTGAAGGATGCTTTCAGTGGTGCTTATGCTTCTCCAGTCAGTCAACCTCCTGCACTCAACGAGCCTGGATAGGCTTTGCAACAGTACCTCAATCCCACAAATTCCTGTTTGTAACCCCTTGGCAAAGCTAGCTGTAATTTCCTTAACCAGGGACACTATCTGCAAACAATTTTGTGTCTTTTGGCTTTTCCCGGTTAGGGGTCACCACAGCGGAACTCTGGTCCGCTAATGATTGGCAGTAGAGTCTTGTGTGCTGGCTTGCCGGGCCTAACGCACAACTTAATAATCTTGTGCCATCAGACCAAGCTTGAAAACTGAACACCATCTCTCTCTTTTTTGTTAGGGTCTATAGTAGATGAACGGAAGTTCATCTTAGCAAACACTCACATGAGCGAATATTGCGGAACTCAAAACTGCAATTGTGAGATTGTGGTACAGTGAGGATAGGAATATTTGCCCTTTCCTCACTGTAGTGCGATCTCTGAGTTGGAATATATATTTGGGGGTGTGTGGGGGGCACAGCCCCCCACAACTGCACTTTCGAGTATCTGGATATTCGCTCATGTGAGCGTTCGCTAAGATGAACTTTCATTCATCTAACATAAACCCTTTTGTTATTACCTTGCAACAGGGTTTTTGATAGGTATGGGGGGTCTGTGCTACAGTAGCCTTCTTCCTCTGAGTTGAAATTTTCTTTACTCAGCATGGTTTTCTCTGTATCTCAAGTAGCTAAGCATTTCTTAAAATGCTCATACAATGTAGCTGATGGAATATCACAAGCAGCTGCAACAGGGTCAGTGATGTGCAGGTATGCATGGCTTAGGTAAGAAAATCTTGTTAAAGATGTAAAATCTCATATATTTAATGCTTCCTTGAACAAAGAAGTGCTATTTGATATTTCAGCTGAGGTTTTAAAAAGATTTAGGAAAATGGGAAAACTGATCCAAGGGATCAAACAAATTATTTCAATTAAGAAAAGGGGAAAACTGATTCAAGGGATCGAACAGATTTTTTTCAGTCACACATTTCAAAGTTCAGTAGGGAACTGTCCATCCAGTCATTTGCTCCTTTTTTTAAGGAAGTCCATTAAACAATACAAATAGAAGTCAGGGAAACATACAGTACAGGCAAAACTGGCAAAGAGATGCAAAGAAAAAAGGAGATGGTTCTCAATTCTTAAGCCTGGTCACAAACCAAGAAAAATGTATGAGTGGCTTTATCTTGTTTTCATTTTCTGTTCTGGTCATTGTTTCAGTCGTATATGCAGCTTGTCTGTCTGTTTCCATCTCTGGAACCAAATCTCAACAGATTCCTGAGTACTAGTAATAGACCAGAATGGGTGTCCTCCATACACACACACTTTGGAATTCCTCTTCACCCAGAAAATGAAACTCTTTTTCTCCTAATCCTTTCTCATATGTTATTGTCAAAGTATAATAGAATCTGTTCCAAAATCTCAATAGGGTAAAGGATTTTATTCAAGGATATTCCTAGTACCCAAAGAAGAGGAAACCTGGGGATCTATACTGGGTTTGTCTTTTCCCTATTTCTTGATAAAAGTTCCACAGTTCTAAGGGCTCACCCTCCATTCCTTCCTTATGCTTTTTGGTGACTGTAAACCTCAGTGATGCCATCATCACATAACTTAAACAGCATCTAATGTCTCTGTGAATGGATTTCGGTTTCTGGTTCTCATTTTCACTTCACTTTACTCTTTGTTTCTTTCACAGCTTTAAGGATATTCACAAAATGTTTAGCTGCAGTGATCGCCTTATGTAGAGTACAGGGAATTCACATCTTCACATACTTTGACAATTCCTGAGTTGTCTTCTAGACACATCTCAAATGATTGCTTAGTTAACACCAGAAAATACTGCATTTTACTATCTTGAGTTCTTACAGTTTTCCCTTGCAACAGAGTCTACTGCAGTGGATTATCTTGGGATTCTGGGGTACATGGTTTCCACTATCCTGATGATTCCCCTTGCTGGATTACACTTAAGGAAAATACAGTGAATTCTCAAGATGGTGTGGATTCAGCACCAGCATCTGCTATCATTTCCTATCCCAGTGATGAAATTTGTCGGGAAGGAACTTGTATTGTGGGCAGAGCAAACCATACTGAATTCTGGCCTCCTGATAACCCCTCCATTCTGTTTTCAGACTGTAACCAAGGAAAAAATATCAATGTCAAAGAAATGATGGCTACAGGCTCGATATGATTAACAAGGGCTAGGTCCACTGCAATGTCAGTTTGTAAAAGGTAGATCCTGTCTAAATAACCTGGTAAACTTCTTTGAAAAGGTAACACAAGCTACTACACACAGCATACCTAGATTTGGCCAGGACATTTGAACACCTTCGGCTGTTTCCGTTAGGGGTCGCCACAGTGGATCATCTGTTTCCATTTCTTCCTGTCCTCTGCATATTGCTGTGTCACACCAGCCACGATTACAGATAGACTCCTGTGTGATGAGATGAATAGCAAATTAGCTAAAAACACACCCCATACAGTGCAGGTGGCAGGGTTAACGTTAGAAAGCATAAAGGTGACCAGTGATTTCTTGCTGGGCTCCATGCAGGGACCACTTTTGTCCTGCATTTACTTTCTAACCTACAGACCAAAGGCCAACACCTTTGCCTAACCACATTTACATATGACTTCAAAATAGGAGTCATTGCCAAATTCTGCTCCAACACAAAAGCCTACCAGCAGAAGCTTACACTTTTATAAATGTCTGGTATATATTGAAATTAAGCCTAAATTAAATGTTAAAATATGCAACATTGTCACATTTGGCAGGCAGACTACCATCCCAGCATACAGCACTCACATTACCCACATCAAAATGAAAATGTAGTTAGAAACCTGGGAACCCGAGTTGATAATTCCTTCTTTGATCACAGTGTAACATCAGTTATCAGGAATTCCTTCTATTTGGAGCAGCTGATTGCCAAGGGTATACCATCCAGATCTAAGGATTTCATTGTCCCTTGTATTCAGCACTGATCAGACCAGTTATAGAATACAGTATCCTGATTGGGGTATATCTCACCAGACAAATCAAATAATCGGAAAGGCCCCAGAGGTTCTCAGCAAAGAGGATCACATGCTTAAAAACCCCTAAGCTACGAGGAAAGACTAAAAGCTCTGACTTTCTTCTCTGTATCCTATAGGCTCCTTAGGGGAGTCATGTTCCTTGCTTTGTGAGCAGTCCTTGATGTAGGAGTCCAGGATCCTTTTGTACTTTCACAAATGAAACAGTCCCACAAGTAACAGAACAATGGATTAAAACATGCTTTGGCATATCAGTAAAAACAGGTTGGGGAGAGAGTCATTAGTCGGCGTCTCACTCTCCTCTGAAATAGATTCCTCTGCAGATAAAGCAGAGTGATACTGTATCTTCCTTCATCCAGGGCATGGATAATTGGATGAATATTCATAAATTCACCCTGAGCTTGACTGGCCTATTCCAGCTTGACAGGGGAGGTACAGTCTAGGGTGGAAACTACATAGTGGTCCCAAGACTGTGTAACCATGAACTTTCCTATAAATCTTGTGTACCCAGGGTGGTTACCTATTGCATGTCCATAGTAGCAAACCACCAAAGGCTGTAGGGAGACTAGATATTCCTGTGACTGGTTCCTAGCTGCTGTTACGGCTTCAGGATGTGAAAGCTTAACACTCTAACATGGCAGTTGTCTGGTATATTAAGATGCAAGGGAAACTGTACCCTCTGTACAGTGAGAGCTGAGAGAGAGCGTGAAGCCACTGTTCAGTCATACCACTTTCTGATGCCCAGTTGTATTCCAAGGGGAGAGTAGTTGTCTGGTGGATAAGTGCACTCACTACATACTGGTGCTTCATGAGTGGTTTCTCGTCCTTCAGTTGCACAGGAGTTGTTTCTGAGATAGGGCAGCCCTTGCCACTTCCTTTTTTGCATCTTTTCCCAACACCAAATGCAGTAGCTGTTTCACCATCATCCTTCCACCAGGAGAGCTTTCTCAGTGAAGCTGTGATCCAGAAGTGGCCCCTTGGACCCCTCTCTGCTTTTTCCATTTCCTGTGACTAAAGGGTTTGTCTCGAAAGCTAATAAAACTTGAGCTGTTCTTGTAGCCTGTTATTGGTATCGACAGACACGGTTCCTAAATTTTCTGATGTCCCTTTTGGAGAAACCTGTCCAGTTGTGTCTGCTGTTTACCTGGCAAGCATGACAAAAGATGTTTATTCAGTGTGTTATAGAACCTGACCCCCCCCCCCTTCCCAACAAGGTTATTTTGCTTGCAAAAAAAGAATACACTTGGATACCAGTCCTGCATCTAGCTATTTTGAACACCTTCCTCAGAATGTTCACTTTGCAGTCTCTCTCTCCTCCTCTTCCGCACAAGTTTTTGTTTGTCACTATTGACCTGAAAAATGCTTATCACTATATCCTTATTTACAAAGATCACAGGTGTTACTTAAGATTCTTTGCACTGGGATTGTGTTTTAAAGGTGCATCTTTGCCATGTAGTCTGTCTGTGTCTTTAGTAGTATTCACAAAGTGTCTGGATCCAATCCTTACCTTCTGCACCTGAATGATTGCCTCATCTTAGTAGATTCCACCCAGGGTACTCTGGCATCCCTTGATTTTTTTATGGATCTGTTCCAGAGTCTAGCTTTCTAGTTAAATTTGGAAAAGCCTTCTCTGATTCCATATTGGAGATTCATTTTTTCTAGGATGTTTTGTAGACACCTCACGGACGATAGCTTACCTTCCTTCAAAAAAGAAAACTTTCAGTTTCCAGCACCAGTTCAGATATTTTCCTCACCAGACCACTTCCACAAGAGATTTTATCGGAGTTCTGTGTTACATGGTGTAGAATAGTGTGGGTGTGTTGTATCTTTGAGGCATTTCAAGGTTGGCAACTGCATATAAACAGCAAGCACATGCTAGCTTCAGTGCCATTTTGACAGTGCACTCAGAGAGTGAGTATGTACGAGTGTAATAGCTGGTTTGTTTATAGGTTTATCTAGGTTAGTCATTAAGCCTCAATCCTGATATGTTTGTACATAATAAAGCTGCCTGAACAGAACCCACAAAGGACTTGTCTATTGTCATCCTGACTGGATGAACAACATGGTGTTAGAACCGAGATTCCAGAGACTGCTTTTCAGAGATACGAGGTGCAGAGGTAACAGTGAAGGTAAACTAAGAGAAACCAGCACGAAAAAGGGCCAGAAAGGACCCAAAGGTAATGAAAACTTGCACAAACTATTTATTTTTTAAAAAAGATAAAATTAAGCATTACAAGGGCACAAACTATTTTATTAAGCAAGTGAGAGTTATAAAAGGTCTATTAAATAAACAAAATGTTTAAAATGAAGATATTTGATAAAAGGATCATCAGAAAAGCACATAAGGGGTTTGGAATTACCTTGGAATTGCAAAACTAGCATGTTTAAAGTAAAACGAGCACAAAAAAAGTGTAATGGGCATGAAAAAAGAGTAACGAGCAAAACTAGTATAATAAGGGCACATGAAGCATAAATAAAGCAATGCAACTGCATGTTTTTTGGCAAAGTATTGTGTTTTGGCATAACTAGAGTTATTTGAAGTATCTCAAAGTGTGTAAAAGTGCTTACAGTATGTGCTTGTTACTGTGCATTTATTCCGAAGAGTTTATTTGTGTGTGAAGTGCAGCTATTTCATGAAGTACAGTAAAAATACAGCCATTTTGAAAAGTTTCTTGTGCTGGCTATGTCTGTTTACAAAGTGCCGCCATTACAGAGTGTTTCTTTCTTTCTTTCTTTCTTTATTTATTTATTTATTTATTTACATTTGTTAACCGGGAGTGTCCGACTGGACGTAGGACCATTTTCAGCGGAGGCCCGGGGAGAAAAGCTCCACAGTTAAAATAAACAGACAGTAGTTACATTGGATTACATAGCGATTAACAATTTAATATAGCAATTACTTACAATATATTTACAGATGAAGAACATAGTACATCAGTAGACAACTAGAATCTTTATCTGTGAAGTACATAACAGACATTAACAAATGTTACAATAAGAAGTTCCTGCTGTATAATAAGTACTAGGCTTATGAGCATCTGAGCTTGCTATAATCAAGGTAGTTACTGGAGTGGAAAGAAAGGTAGTGGTTGGATGGGGTGGGTGATATTAGAGTGGGAGTTGCAAGGGCATAGCCAGCATGTTTTTAGGTGCGCTTTTAGTAAAGTTTTGAAGTGGGTGCATGATGATACGGAGGTAATTGTGGGTGGGAGGGAGTTCCATAATTTGGCTGTGGTGCAAGAGAATAGTGCTTCACCAGCAGAGTTATTGGCTTTAGTGATCTGCAAGTGATTTTTGTTGCTGGATCTTAGTGGTCTGGTGGTGCGATAGGGTTGGAGTAGATTCTGGCGGGATGAGACATTTAGTGGATGGTTTACTAGTTTGTGGGCGAGTGAGGGTTGATACCATTGAAGGAATTGAGGGTGTTCAAGCCAGTCCAGTTAAGCAAGTGAGAGACAGTGGTGACTACGGTAGGATGCCCCTGTGGCGAATTTGGCGATTTTGTTGTAGCAGGTCTCTTGCTTGTGTAGATCACATTGCCTTAGGTGGGGTCTATATTGGAGAGGCATAAAGTAGGGTGGAGATGAGGTGGGAATTTGCTATTGAAATCTTTGCTGCTTTGGTGAGAAGTTGCTTATTTCTGTATAATGCTCCTAGTTTTTTGTGGACTTTTTTTTATGGTCATGGTTATGTGAATGTCAAATTTTAGTTTGTCTATTTCCACTCCTAGCAATTTGGTGTGTTCAGTTGGGTATATAGTGGTGTTGTCTTTTGCTGTGATGTTAAAATGAGAGTTGTTTTGAGTATGTTTGATGGGTTGGAAGATGTGTAGTTTAGATTTGTTTGGGTTGAGTATTAATTGGGCATCGGATAACCAAGTTTCAACAGAGGAAAAAGCTTCCTGTGTGATTTTTTGCAGTTTGGGTAGGGACTGGGCTGAGCAGATGATGGTTGAATCATCTGCGTATTGTATGAATGTGCCATGTTTGGTGGCAGAGGCTACATTATTGGTGAAAACAGAGAAGAGTAGGGGTCCAAGTATGGATCCTTGGAGAACCCCTATGGAGACAGGTAGTTGGGGAGATATGTCATTCTGCCATACAACGGATTGTTGGCGGTCAGACAGGTAACTCTGAAACTAGTTGGTGACTGACTGAGAGAAGGATAGGTTATTGAGGACAGAGATAAGTTGTTTGTGTGGGACCATGTCAAATGCTTTAGATAGGTCTAGGAAAGTAGCAGAGGAGAGATGGCCATTGTTTTTATGCTGAAGGATAGTGTTAGTAAAGGAGAGTAAGGCAGTGGTGGTGCTATGGTTTGGTCGGAAACCATGCTGAGTATTGGAAAGGAGGTTGTAAGTAAGGAGGTAGTCTAAGACCTGAGAGTATATGCATCTCTCTAGTATTTTGGAGAGTGGAGAGAGAATAGCTATGGGGCGGTAATTGGTTAATTCTGTGGAGGATCCGCCTTTGTGGAGGGGAATTGTATGTGATACTTTCCACAGTGTGGGAACGTAACTTTCTGACCGAGATCGGTTAATCAAGATGGATACTGAGTAGGCCAGAGCATCAGCTGAGATTTGTAGGTATTCACTTGGGAGGTTGTCTGCTGCTAATTTGGTGGGCTTAAGTTTAGTTAATAGTTTTTTTATGTTGGAGGTAGGTACAGGAGAAATAGAGAAGGCAGTGGGGAGATTACTAGTTGAAGGTGTGGGTTGGAGGGGGAGGGGGGTTGTGTTGTTTAGCTAGTGATAGTATGGTTTGTGTGAAGTGTGTGTTGAATGAGGTAGCAATATTTTGTGAGGAGTGAGGGATGTTAGGAGGAGGGGTACTGACTTTACCTGGGTGGAGGATGGAGTTTATGGAGGACCAGAATTGTTTGGGGCTGTGTTGGGAGGAGTCTAGGACAGACTGTGGTAGTATTGGAATTTGTCCTGTTTTATTAGCTTTTTGACTCTGTTGTGTAGTTCTAGGAATTTCTGTCTAGTTGAGGGGGTTTTGGTTTTGCGCCAGTGCTCCCTGGCTTTATCCCTGTTTTTCACTTCTGACTTAGTGGTTTTCTGTAGCCATGGGGAGGGTTGTGCTTTGGTTCTGGAAAGTCTTCTGGGGCATGGTAATTAAGGATGCTCAGGAAGGTAGTATTAAAAAATTCAACTGCGTCATCAAGACTGAGGTACTTTAGAGGATGCCAGTTACATTCTTTGAGGGATGAGATGAATGTGAGTAGGTTAAAGTTTAGTTTTTACGTGTTGTGGTAGATGACAGGTTTAGCTTGGTACAGGTATTTTTTTAGTAGGAATGTTGGGGAGTGATCACTGAAGCTATCTGATAAGCAATCTGTTATATATGACTGGGGGCTCTTACTGACTAGTATCCAATCCAGGGTAGTGTGCTTGCTGGAGTTTTTAGTTATCCTGGTTGGCGACTGGACTAGTTGGGTGAAGCCATGAAGGTTTACATGATGGGTTGGATGGGTTGCCAGAACAGGACTGCCAATCAATATTGAAATAACCTAAAATGATAGTTTCTTGGGGGAAGATGATGGCTAGACCAGCTGAGGAGAGATGTTTTGGCCAGGTGGGAAATAGCATCCAATTATGTTGATGGTTTTGTTTTGGTTTATTTTGAGGTTGGTATATATTATTTCTTCATTGCCTATTTGTGGAGCTGATGATTTTAAGATCTGGATGTTTAGATGTTGTTTAAATATTATAGCTACACCGCCTCCTTTCTTGTTTAGCCGGTCTACTCTCAGTATGCCGTAACCTGTAGGGAGTATTTGCTCACTGGTAATGTGAGGTTTTAGCCAGGTTTCTGTCACGATGACTATCTGGGGAGTACAAGTCTATGGTGGCATGGAGTTCATGGACTTTGTTGGATATACGTCTAATATTTAGGCTTAGTAGAAGGAAGTCACTTGGCTTTCTAGACTCTTTCTTGCACTGTAAAGAGTCGTTTAGCTAAGTACAGTCATTTTGGGAAAGTTTGTGTGCGCTATGTACTGTGTATTTGCAAAGTGCAGTTATTTTGAAGTGTTTCTTACTCTGAGCTTCTTTCCATTTTATTCGTACAGTGCAGTTATTTTGAAATGTTTCTTACACTAATAAGAGATGATTTCTTACAGTACATTGATTTCAAGAGTATTACAGTGCCTGAGAAACTTATTTTGCAAAGTTCAGTCACTCAGAGGCTTGTTGTGCTGTTGAGCATAGATGTTCATCGTGCATACAGCTGCAGTAATCACAGATGGGTTCTCTGCCGTCAGGCGGGTCCTCGGTCGGCCGAATTCCAAAGTCTAGGTCCGGCGTCGGTTGTTGTCGCTTTCTTTCCTGACGTCAGTGAGGCAGGGGTATATAAGACACAGCCGACGCCATTTTCTTCAGTCTTTTTGCAGCGGTGCCCGAAGCAGAAGCAGTTCGCAAGTGCCGGTCGGCCAGCTCCTGAATTTACGAAAAATTGGAAACCGAAGTCTTCTTTAAAGCTAAGTACCCCATTGGGGGAACTTTTCTTGCCTCAGACCGATGTCAGAAAAAGTTAACAATTGTATTTCTTGTGGGAAGCAAATACCGCATAAGGATTTCTATTCCCTCTGCATAACTTGTTTAGGCCCAGACCACGACGTCTCAGGCTGTCGCTTTTGCGCTACTTTCAATAAACGCACTATTAAGCGTCAGGCGGAGTTCGCCCAACACCTTTTTGGTAAAGCCTTTGATTATAAAATGTCATCGGAGACTCCGACTACCGTTTTGTCCAAAAAACGCAAGGACAAGGATCGACACGCGAGGTCCACGGTCTCCACCGACACCACGCCAAAACCGGCTACACGTGGTCCGGTTCTCAGCGAGACACCTATGCAGTCCCTGACTACCGATGACACTTCTTTGGCGGTGTCTTCTGTAACCGAGACCGCAGGTACCTCGGCCTATACCCAGACTACAACCACAGAAGCCACTGTGAGCGTTGAGCCTCCTAATGTGGACGGGTCCACTTCCACCCATGGTGTCTTTAGACCTCATCTTCCTTTTCCATTAAGGCCTTTACTAAGTCCAAATCAGCCAGGCATCCCAAGAGGCCTGTTGCACAGGGCCCATCTCCAGGCCCCATGCCTAAAAAGCAGATGCTTAAAATGGCTGAGGATTTAATTACTCTTATCAGGGGTTCCCAACCCCCTCCACACAAGAGACCCAGAGTGGAGGAAGATTCTCCCTCTTCTGATCAGGGCTCCATTTTTTCAGAACATTCTGATGTAGAGGAACACTCTTACTCCCCTTTTGAAGATTCTGATGCAGAGCAGTCCATTCCTTCTGTATCTCCTCCAGAGGATTTTTCTTTTGGGGAAACCTTGCAAACCTTGAGGGAACACTTCCATTGGGAAGGCCAAGACTTTTCTGATTCCAAGAAAAGATTTAGGGAATTTCTTTTGTTACCTCAACACAGACCTCTGGCGATACCTCCTGTCTTGGACATACTTGATGTTTATTCGGAGGCTTGCCTTAATCCGGATTCCCTGCCTCCTGCCCCAGTCAAGCCTGATAGGTACTACAGAGTTCCTAACTCCCACCAATTTCTTTACAAAAGCCATAATGCTGACCCTGAAACCATTTCTCAAGGCCCCAAGGGAATGAAGGCCTCTACTGCTAAGAATCCACTACCTTCCGAAAGAGAGTCAAGATCCTTAGAAAGGTGGGAAAAAAGGTATATACCTCGGCCACCCTAGCCATGAGGGCCTTAAATTGTCAGTTTCATATGCTTAAATATCAGCAGTTTCTGTTATCACAATTAAGAAATAAAATGTCTCTCAACCTGAACAACCAGATTTGAAGGAGTTGCAGGATATGATGCATAGTGCAGAACAAGTGGGTAAACGCACCTTACAATGTGGCTATGATGCCCTAGAGGCCTCAAGTAGAGCTGCTGTTACAGGATCAGTCATTCGTAGACATGCCTGGCTTAGGGAACAAATCTTGCCTGATCATGTGAAAGCTAAACTACTAGATGCTCCTTTACAAAAGGATGTGCTATTTGGTACTAATGCTGAGGAGATACTACGTAAAATGGAAGAAAAAGCCAAATCTATGCAAACTGTCAAAGCTTTTCTACAGGTTCAACCACCACGTTTTAGCAGAAATTGGCCTTCTAAAAACTGGTCCATTCCAGCCACGGACAAGCCCCAAAGAGGTAGATACAGGCACACAAGGGGCAGAGGACAATCACAAGGATCATATAGAGGCAGGCAATGGCAAACTCCAGCACCAAGAGGTGGCGAAGACAGTGCACAACAATACAGGAAACAAACCCAATTACTTCCTCCTTTCCATGCCAAGCAAGTCTCAGCTGGCAGCACCCTTGGGAGGAAAACTGGCATTATTTACAAGAAATTGGCATATTGTCACAACAGACAAATGGATCCTGGATGTTATAAACAGAGGCTACAGATTTCATTTTCACACTCTACCAAAAATGAGAGGCATGCCAAACCTGCCACACAATCAAAGGGCAGAGGCACAACTACAAATTTCAAAGCTCATAGACATGAAAGCTGTTCAAGAGGTACCTACTCACGAACAAGGTCAAGGTTTTTATTCCTGGCTATTTCTGGTACCAAGGAAAGGAACCGACTGGAGACCCATTTTGGACTTATCCATCCTAAACACATTCTTACTCGTACCAAAATTCAAGATGCTCACATTACAGCAGCTTCTTCCCCTGCTGGGCAAGGAGTTTTGGCTGGTAACATTGGACCTCAAGGAGGCATACCTGCATGTCCCAATCAGACAAAGCTGCAGAAGATACCTCAGATTTCTTGCAGGTTCAATTCACTATCAATTCTCTGCATTGCCCTTTGGCTTATCTACTGCACCCAGAGTATTCACGAAATGCCTGGCATCAGTAATTGCCTACTGCAGACTTCAAGGGATACAAATTTACCCTTATTTGGACGACTGCCTGATCCAAGCGGACAGCAAGCACATACTTCTGGAACATCTGGCTTATGTAACACGGTTACTGAATTCCCTGGGATACACAGTCAACAAAGAGAAATCCAGGCTAACACCATCTCAGAAAATAACTTTCCTGGGTGCCAACTTGGACACAAACACCCAGATGGCCTACCTTATGCCAGAAAAACAGGGGCAACTAACTCAGTACTTCAAAATACTAGCAAATTGTACCAGGCTTACTGCAAGGAAAATCCTGCAGACTCTGGATTTCATGGCATCTTGCATTCTTTTAATCCCATGTGCAAAGATGCATATGAGGAAACTTCAGTGGTACCTAAAAAACCTATGGTCTCAACACAGCCACAGTTTGGAAACAATAATACCAATAATCCCATGTTTGCAAAAGGAATTTCTATGGTGGGCCCAAGCATGTCAAACAAACACAGGTTTCCCATTCTGCAAGCCTCAAGCAAATCATCACAACAGACGCCTCAGATTACGCCTGGGGGGCGCACATGACAGACAGGTGCATTCAGGGCAAATGGTCCCAAAAGGAAAAGCACCTTCACATCAATCAGAAAGAAATGCTAACAGTGATAAATGCAATTACAGCTTTCAAGGACCTCCTGCATCCAGGACAATTATTGATAAGAACAGACAACACCACAGTAATGTGGTACATAAACAAACAAGGAGGAACACATTCATACCCCCTGTGCAGACTAGCCATGACACTTTGGAACTTGGCTCTGGAATGGCAAATCGAACTTCAGGCACAGTACTTGCCAGGTCTAGAAAACACGCTGGCAGACAATCTAAGCAGAAATATGACAGATCCACACGAATGGAAGTTGCATCCTCAAGTGTTTACAAAGATAATCCAAGCGTGGGGGAGGCCAGACATAGATCTCTTCGCCTCCCACAGGAATCATCAATTGGAAAAGTTCTGTTCAAGGACCTTTCATCCAAAGGCCTGGAGAGTGGACGCCCTTTCATTCAGTTGGACAGCATGGACAGTTTACGCTTTCCCACCTCTGCCCCTTCTGCCCAAGGTACTCTTGAAAGCAAGAGCAGACAGACCGAAGATGATACTGATTGCTCCAGACTGGCCAAGACAACACTGGTACCCACTCCTGAGGAGCCTAACACATACTCCTCCCTGGTCCCTACCTCTAATGCCTCTTCTGCTGACTCAGCACAGCTACAAAACTCTTCACAGTCAGCTGAAAACACTCAATCTCGCTGCATGGAAAATTCCTTAACACCACAACAGACCCTACTCCCCAAAGAGGTGCAGGATGTCATTTTGTAGGCCAGAAGGCCATCTACTAGAAAGGCTTACTCCGCAAAATGGAAACGGTTTTGCTCTTGGAATGAGAAAAAAGGCCAGGACCCTAGAAAACTGAATTTGCCTCCGGTATTACAGTATCTAGCTGAGCTGCTGAACAGTGGACTTTCATTTTCCTCCATAAAAATCCATGCCTCAGCCATTTCTGCAGAATTCAACACTGATCCACCCTTATTCTCTCACCCACTCTTAAGACAGTTCCTCAGAGGGGCTAAGAATATAAGACCACCAAGGAAACAACCAATGCCAGCCTGGGATCTTAATTACATTCTAGAAAAATTAACATTGCCTCCCTTTGAACCAGCTGCCTCAACAGATTTGCAATATTTGTCCTGGAAAACGGCCTTCCTTCTGGCCATTACCTCGGCTCGTAGGGTTTCGGAACTACAAGCCCTCATGGCTGTGCAGCCCTTTCTCATCTTCCATCAGGACAGGGTTTCCCTTCGAACCAACCCGTCATTTATGCCTAAAGTGGTATCCAGGGTAGCTTTAAATCAAGCCATACACTTACCTACCTTTTACCCCAATCCTCAAAACAAAGGGGAAAGGCTGCTACACTCCTTAGACATCCATAGACAGCTACGTTATTATTTGGACAGAACAAAGCCTTTCAGGAAATCAGAACAACTTTTTGTGTCCTATGCTGTAGGAGCTCAAGGGAAGCCAGTTACCAAACAGACAATTTCAAAATGGATAGGCCACTGCATACGGTTTTGTTACTCCTATCATGGAAAATCTGTCCCTACAGGCATCAGATCCCACTCCACCAGGGCCACAGCTACCTCTACAGCCTTCCTCAGAGGAGTTCCTACCAAAGATATTTTGGAGGCAGCCACTTGGAGTTCTGTCCATACCTTCACAAAACACTACCACCTGCCTTTATATTCCAAAACTAGAGCAGGCTTTGCCACTGCTGTGTTGCAGGGCATTCTGGTTCATCCCAGTTCCACCTAGTGCCTACCACCCTGTGCGTAGCTTTGGGATTCTACCCATCTGTGATTACTGCAGCTGTATGCACGATGAACATAGTACAGTTTGGTACCTACCATAAATGTAGATGTTCGAGTGCTAATACAGCTGCAGTACAGTTTTCCCTCCCTCCTTCCCCTCTTGGTAAAGGCATAGGGCCTAACCCCTCTTCATACAACCTGATTGGGTTATCCTTCTATGGTATATTTGCTTGCAACTACTGATTTTTGATTATATGGCATTGCATGTATATAAATATAATTTATGTATTGCCTTCCTTCTGGGGTTACCTGACATCTGGGGCAAGAAAGACTGAAGAAAATGGCGTCGGCTGTGTCTTGTATACCCCTGCCTCACTGACGTCAGGAAAGAAAGCGACAACAACCGACGCCAGACCTAGACTTTGGAATTCGGCCGACCGAGGATCCGCCTGACGGCAGAGAACCCATCTGTGATTACTGCAGCTGTATTAGCACTCGAACATCTACATTTATGGTAGGTACAAAACTGTACTTCATAAGTATTGGCATAAATTTCTGGCATATGTTGATATGTGTGTGTTCGTGCATACTTTCAAAACCCTTCGCTGGTATGTGTTAATATGGCAGACGGATTTTGAAAACTGTCACCATTGGTGTTTGATCAGAATATTGCAGAGAACTGGAGAATATTTGAGCAAGAATGTGATATTTTTATACAAGCAGCTTATTTTGACAAAGATGCATGCACCAGAGCATTCATTTTGCTAAACCTAGCTGGGGACAGAGGCCATTGAAAGAGAACATTCATTTGTGTATACACTAGCAGTATATGAGGGAGAAGGTGAAAACTGTCATGTTGTTGTACAGACTGAATCAAGGGAAGACCCAAGTGTTTGAAGCAAAAGTTCAGGAAAATGTGTACCTCCCAGACAAATATTACATTAGAGAGACATTGGCTTTACACAAGAGATCAAAAACCATGGGAAACTTTTGCAGCTTATATAACTGACCTGAGAAGCAAAGCTAAAATGTGTCAGTTTGGTGACTTAAAAGACTATTTGATAAAGGACAGGCGTGTGTGTGATATTAATAGTGCTGCAGTGAGAAAGATTTTGCTTCGTGACAGTGATTTAACACTGAGCAAAGCTATTGAGATTTGTCAAATCCATGAAGTTACAGAAAGGCACATAAGTATGCTTGCAAGTGATAAAGAGCATGGTTTCAGCAGGCTCCAGAACAAATATAGACAGCATGCAACATGTGGATAGTGGAAGCAGGCCTAAGCACAACACAGTTGCAACCTTTACGGTTTTACCTGGGAAGTCCTGTAGTTTTCCAGCAAGTTCAAAGAAAAGGACATGCTCAGTACAATACAAGGGTGAGACAGCAAAACCCAAATCAAGCTTTATTGTTAAGTGTCACAATTGTACCAATCATTGCACCAATCATATGAGTCTGAAAGAAAAAAATGCTTAGCATTTGGTCGGCAGTGCCACAAGTAATTTTCAAAAGTTTTGCAAATCAGGTAAATCTCACACAGTTATAACGAAGGGTCACTCAAAAACAAAAGCAAGTTGATCATATAGAGAGCTGCAGTTCTACTTTCTACATTAATGGTGCATCAGTAATTGGTGAAAAAGATGATGCAGTAAATTTGTTGGAAAAGAATGAAGTGTTTTGTACTGTCCAGATCAATGGTAAATCCACCTAGCTTAGAGGAGACACTGCTCAAAGTGTAACGTTATGTCAGCAGACACATTTGTTAAAGTGAGAACTAATGAACAACTCAGTGTGGCTAGTTGTGCAAATCTTGATGTCGTCCTATTCCTATGTTGCAGTAGTCTTGTTGTGGGATTTCCTGCCCTCAGGGGACTCGTATGTCGGCTCCTATACAAAAGCTTCAACTTGGCTGTTGCAGCTGCGTGGGACGTCACACGTAAGGCCATAAACCTGGGGATTTAAATGTGATGTCTGCATGCACAAGCCTCAGAACTTTTCAGCTGCAGACGACTGACGCAGCGTGGGTTTGCTCCTTCACATCAGACGTCTCAATAAAGCTAAGTAACCCGTTGGGTTTTTCCTCTTCATATCTGATTGTTATTGCTTAGGCTTGGTTTGTTGTAGCAGTTTATAGCCGATGTCAGGTAAAAAGGGTAAATGCCAGTAGACTCTCATGATCGGTGTGTTTTTTGCTTAGGCTGGGAGCACGACCATACCGCTTGCTCCATTTGTTAATCGTTTGTGCCGAAGACCCTACGCAGTCGCCTGGCCACGCTTAACCTCTACTTAGAAAACCAGTGCCTTAAGCGGTTAACCCTTAGAATGGATCCCGCCTCGGTGGCCACGTCAGAACCTCCACATAAGAAGGCCAAGCTTCCTAGGCCTTCTACTTCTGCCGCTCCGTTACCGGACACCTCGCCAGCTGCTGATTTAGGAGCTGAGGGACACCCTGAGGATCCGTCGACTTCAATGACTACCTTTGTGGAAGCCATTGCTTAGCCAATGACTGGCACGTCCCCGGAGCCAACCCAGACCCCGACTACCGTCGAGGACGAAGGGAACCAGAATCTGTGGAGCCTCTGTCCGGAATCCTGGCTTCGGATTCGGTTCCTACGAAGACCCGATTCCAGGCCTGCTCCAACGTCTACCCCAGCAAAAAGAAAGCGGAAAACCAAGCATGGCTCTCCCACTGCCGAAGGCCTACCTCACTGGCAGTCCTTCACTTCTTTCCTGATGCAGGCCTTTATGGCCCTTAGGCCTTCAGCCCCATCCTCCACAGATCTGCCTTTGCTCAGCCTTAGGCCTGCTTCAGCCCCCCCCCCCCCCAACATCTCAGGTTAGGGAAGAAGAGCATTATACATCCTTTTCCTCTTCTGAGGATTCCATATCTTACACCTCCCAAATTGCTTCACCTCAGGAGTATTACTCTTGTGATGAGGAATCAATAGTGGGGGACTCCCCCCCCCCCCCCCCCCGAGGATATTGCATTTGGTGAGACTATCAGCAAAATGAAAGACTACTTCGAATGGGATACCTCTCAAATGTCTGATATCCAAAAGAGGTAGTTTGAACTTCTTCAAGTAGAATCCCCCTCCCCTTCTGCTGTTCCACCAGTTCTGCCTGCATACCTGGATGCCTTTAATTCTGCATCTAAGTCTCCCGACTCACAGCCACCTGCCCCCAAGCGATGAGATCTCTTTTACAAGGTGCCTGACGAGCAGAAATTCTTAGTCAAACCACCCTTAGCAGACCCAGCAGTGATTGCCACTTATCCAGATCAGCAGTCCAGACTCCTTCCCTCCTCCTCACTCCTACCCACTGATAAAGAGAGCAAATTTGTGGATAGGATTGGTAAGAAGGTCTACACCTTCTCCACTTTGGCTTTCAAAGCCATTAACTGTCAGGCGCATATGACTAAATATTCTCTGGACTTGGTCTCTCAAGCCTCTTCCATGCTGGCCACTATCCCTGACTGCCCCATTAAGACTTGCATCTCCAGTAAATTTTCTCTGGTTATACAAGTGGTCAGACACTCTATTAGATGCAGATATGATGCTGCTGAAGCATCTGCTCGTTCGGCAGCATCTGCTTCAGTCCTCAGGAGATACTCCTGGCTGAGATTTCAAAGTCTCCCAGAAGACTTTAAGTCAAAGATTTTGGATGCGCCCCTGGACCACAATTTCCTTTTAGGAAAACAATCTGCAGACCTTTTTAAGAATCTGTAAGAAAAAAAGTAAAGAATTGCAGGACATAAAGCATTTATTGGTGTCCTCCATTCCCAAGTACTACAGAAACTATCCAGCTAAAGCCACCTTTGTAAGGCGCAACCCAGCCCAGGTGGGTACTTCCTCTTCCAGATCTAGAAGAGGTGCTAGAAGATCCACAACTTCCAGACCTGCTGCCCCGCATCCTCAACCTACATAACCCTTTCAGGACAGAGGAGGCACCAACAATGTGTGACTGCCTTGCCCCCCTACCACTCTCAGCACGCCTTTCTCACTGCCTCCCCTTGTGGGAAGCCATAACCTCGGACAAATTGATACTATCCATAATACCAAAATGATATTTCCTTTCCTGGAAAAAAAAACACCCATGAGAGGCATCCCTTTCCCTCCCAAAAACGAACAGCACCTCCTTTCACAGGTTCTGACAGGTACCATAGAGCCCATCCCCTCAGGACAGTAAGGAAAAGCTTTCTACTCCCATCTCTTCCTGGTTCCCAAGAAAGACAGTCCTTGGAGACCCATCTTAGACCTCTCCTCCTTAAATCTGTACCTTCAGGTGGCCACCTTCAAAATGCTGTCATTTCAACTCTGCTTCTTCTCAAACCAGCCAAGGCCCTCATGGCCACCTTGGACCGAAAGGAGGCCTACCTACACACACCCATCAGCGCTTCCTACAGAAGATTTCTGTGTTTCTCTGGGTCCTCCTCTCATTTCCAATTTACTGCTTTGCCCTTTGGTTTGTCCACTGCTCCCTGAGTGTTCACAAAATGCCTGGACCTGGCCATTGCTTTCTTCAGAATTCGGGGAATTCAGATTTACCCCTATCTGGATGACATCCTAATACTGTCAGAGTCCAAAGATACCCACTCAAATCATCTGCACTTCACCATGTTCCTTCTACAATATCTAGGGTTCACTCTTAACTTCCCAAAGTCCTCCTTGAACCCAGACCAGGACAAGATTTTTCTAGGTTGCAGAATCCGAACGGACAGAATGAAGGCCTTTCTTCCACAAGACAAAGTCCTGTCCCTGACCTCCCACTTCAAAGAGCTGTTACAGACACAGGTAATAACCTAAAGACTATTCCTTCGACTACTGAGCTTAAGAGCAGCAACTATCCCTATGCTCCCACTGGCCAGAATGCATATGCGCAAGCTACAGTGGTACCTCACAAACATTTGGTCCCAGCACCAGAATCACTTGGAGCAAGTAATCCCCCTCCTTCCCTGTCTACAGAAAGTGATCAGCTGGTGGATCCAACAAGTCCAGCTGAACCCGGGGCTTCCACTCCAGCCCACCACTACAACCCAGGTAATGCATACAGATGCCTCAGATTCACGATGGGGAACAACATTGGCATCTTACAGGGTTCAAACAATCTGGCACCCTTCCTTGAGGGCCAAACACATCAATGTGAGGGAAATGACAGCAGTCTTCTTGGCTCTAAAAACCTTTACCCCTCTGCTTCTACCAGGGGTTCTTCAAATAGTAACAGACAGCACCACTGTAAATGTGGTACCTCGACAAACAGGGAGGGACAAAGGCATATCAGCTGTGCAGACTAACCCTGCTGATATGGGCTCTAGCCTTTTGCCTCAACTTGTCCATGCAGCCAACCTACATTCCCTCGCAAGACAAAAAGCAAGCAGCTCTTCTAAGCAGGACATCCTCTCCACAACAGGAATGGATGCTGGACAGGACTGTCTTCTTCGATATTGTCCACCGGTGGGGCGTTCCTGAAATAGACCTGTTTGCCTCCCCCCAGAACAGGCAGCTGCAGACCTTTTGCTCAAAGATCTACTCCCCTCTAACCTGGAGATTAGATGCTTTTAACATTTCTTGGGAGGGGAAGTTTCTTTATGCCTTCCCCTCCTTCCCATTGATTCAGAAAGTCCTCCTGAAAATCAGGAGAGACGAACCAAAAATCTTGTTGGCTACTCCCTACTGACCAAGGCAGCACTGGTTCCCCCTACTTCCCAATCTAGCCAAGGGCAGTCACTACAAGTTACCCTACAAGGTGGACCTCCTGACACAAGAAAAGGGAGCTCTCACCTACCCCCACTTGCAGATGTTGTCCCTGACACTGTGGGTGATAAACTTTTGATCCGATTTAGACACCACTACTCAGAGGATGTGCTTTCAGTCCTGAGGGAGGCCAGAAAACCTTCGACAAGAAAATCATACCTAGCAAAATGGGAAAGATTTACTAAGTGGTGTCTAGACAAGGGAAAGGACCCTTGCATTGCTGCCCCACCCCCCAGTTCTTACTTATATGTGTCAGCTGATTAAACGTGGGCTTTCCTGTTCTTCAGTAAAAGTTCACCTTTCTGCAATATCAGCCTGCTTGCCTCTTGACCTTCCCGTGCTAGCCAGGCTCTATGTAAAACTCTTCCCTAAAGGGGTACTACACATTAGACCTCCAAAAAAGCTGGTTCCTCCACCCTTAGATCTTAACTTCATCCTGGAAAAGCTTGCCCAACACCCACTCGAACCTGCTGGGACAGCTTCCCCTTCAGATGTGAACATGGAAAACAGACCTACTAGTGGCTATCACCTCAGCCAGAAGGGTTTCAGAGCTACAAGCTTTAATGGCTTTCCCACCCTATACTACGTTCTACAAAGACAGGGTAACCCTGAGAACTAACCCCTCCTTTATGCCCAAGCTGGTCAATGATTTGTCATTAAACCAATCTAGCCACCTTCCCACCTTCTTTCCCTCTCCCACCAATGAATGGGAGAGAATACTTCACTCCCTGGATGTACACAGACAACTAAGATTTTACCTAGACAAAACAAAATCCATTAGGAAATCAAAACAACTCTTTGTTTCCTTCCATCCCAGAGCATTGGGCAAGGCAGTCTCCAAACAAACCATCGCATGTTGGATCAGGAAAGCCATCTGTCTTTGCTACTCCCACCATGGGAAATATTCCCCAGTGGGAGTAAAAGCCCATTCCACCAGGGCAATGGGCGACTTCCAAGGCTTTCCTAAAAGGTCTGGACATGTCTTCCATTATGGAAGCAGGCACATGGTCCACTATCCACACTTTCACCAAACACTACAATCTAGATCAGGTCTCCAGAGCATGTGCAGGATTCGCAAGGGCAATCCTACAGGGCTTTGTAGAATCTTCTTCTGCATCCGCCACCCTTTCATCCAACTAAGCTGTGGTACTTTCCCACAACAAGAATACTGCAACATAGGAATAGAAAGACATAGAATAGCTGTGTAAAATCTTACCATAACAATAGATGTCCTTCTCTTCCATGTTGCAGTATTCCTTCCCACCCACTAATAACCCCCTCGTCATTCACCTTTTCATCCCAACATGTCCCTAAGTCCTAATATCTTACACCTTTCACCCCGGACCTATCAATACTATAGAAGGACCGCAGGGTCCCATATCTAACTCCACTGGCACCTCTTCCTGCTGGGCCTTCTACTCTACCTGCTGAAGTTCTGAGGATTGTGCATGCAGACGCCACATTTAAGGCCCTTGGTTTATGGCCTTATGTGTGACGTCCCACGTAGCTGCAACAGCCAAGCTGAAGCTTTTGTATAGGAGCCAACGTACGAGTCGCCTGAGAGCAGGAAATCCCACAAGAATACTGCAAGATGGAAGAGGAGGACATCTATGGTTATGGTAAGATTTTACATGACTTTTCTTTTTATGTAGGTGAAGAAATTCAAACTGAAGGCTCAGTAGTGCTTTCATGTTATTTGGCTAGGAACTGTTGCAGCTTGTTATTCTATGTAGTTCGAAGACCTCTGCGGTCATTATTGGGTCTCAGAGACAGTTTGAGAATGAATTTGATTTCTTTTACCAAAGATGTTCATTATATAAGCACATATCCTAAGTTCCAATTTTACTGAAGCTATTATCTCAGAATATGCTGATGTTTTTGATGACAAGTTGGGTAAACTTCCAGTTGTGTATTCTATGAAGTTAGACCCAGACGTCAGTCCACTGGTCAGACCAGCAAGAAAAGTTCTGATAGCTGTGCAGGATAAATTGTAAGCTCAGTTGGATAAAATGGTGCAGCAAGGTGTAATTTGTCCAGTTACAGAACCAACTGAATGTATGTCTTCCATGGTAGCAGCCCACAAAAAGGCTCAGGTGAAATCAGAATATATACTGACCCAAGAGATTTGAACAAAGCATTAAAGAGACCACATCATCTAATGCGTACAATCAAGGAAGTTGCAGCCCTAATAGCAAATTGTAAAAAGTTCATTTTGGCAAGTGATGCTTGATCACAAATCCTCATTACTGACTACTTTCAGTATCCCATTTGGCAGATGGAAATTCCGGAGGATACCATTTGGAATAAATTCTGCAAGTGATGTCTTTCAGCGTGCAATGGAGCAAATTTTTTCAGGTTATCCTTGTGCCATAATCGTAGATGATTTATTGATTGGAGGTATTGGTGAAACAGAGCAATTTCAGAAACCTTAAGAAAGTTCTAGATAGAGCACGTAAAGTGAAATTAAAGCTCAATCCTCTGAAGTGCAAATTCAGATTACCAGAAGTTACATATGTAGATCATTTAATAAGGATCAAAAATCCATATAGAAGAATGCTGCTGTATAGTAACAAACCAAGTAAATAACAGCAAAATCCACTTCAGCAGCTCACAGCAGTCTCTCCAAATGTTCAAAATCCACAGTCTTTCTTAAAAATGTTTATTAGGTAAGTGCTTTCACAAACAGTAAGTTTGCTTCCTCAGACCTTAATGAAAAAACAGCCATGAAACTCATAACCTCCCATAGATTTAAAACAGCCTATTACTAGTCATTTCTAATTAGCAACAAGTAACCTATTCATTGTCAAGTTACATAGAGAAAATACAGACATTAAAAATACAGGCAATAAAAATGCATTAGTAATAAAAAATACTAAGATATGGGATTCTACACTATTTCACCTTATTTCCTTAATCTTTTTTATTTTTCAGCTTTGATGTGATAGGTGGTCATTGAGTCCATTCCCCAGATGTGCACTAAATTTTTGTTATCCATTTTAATTCTCATTCTTCAGTGATGTATTAATGTTCCCTAACCTGATATTTTCATGTAAAATCTCCAAGACACTGAACTTAAAATGGTGCTGACTTCCTAGTTCCAAAATGTGTTTGGCTACAGCACTATGTACTTGCCCCCTCCTCAAGCAGTACATGTGGTCCCGTATTCTCTCCCTTAACCTTCTGTTTGTTTTTCCCATATAGAATGATGCACAAGTGCAACAACGGGCAAGGTAGACCAAATTCCTAGCGTTACAGTTGGCATCCATCTCTAACACATAAGATCTACCAGTGTCAGGATGTATAAACTCTGTCCCATCTTGGATATATTCACAAAAGTTGCATTGACCACATTTAACTATACCCATACCCTTAGGTATAGGAACTAACTGTGAGTCCATCTTCGGATAACATGATCTACGCCTCAAGTTCATCATGTTCTTATATACTATCCATGGTCTATTTCCCACTAGCTCTGCCACTTTATGATCTAACTGAAGGATATGCCAATTCCTAACAAAAATATCATGTAATACTTTGCTGTCCCTAGTGTAAGTAAGTCACAGGGGAACACTTCTTACTATCAAATGTCCTAGTGTTACCAGATGCCATATGGGCTGAAAAATTGGGGTTAGCTCTATCATTTCTCATACATTTTGTAGCTTGGCAGACCTGCCTGACCTGTTCCTTGTTATAACCCCTGTTGACAAAATCTTTTTCTAGTTTAATAATTTCCTTCTCATACTGACTATCTCTGTCTGCCATTTTGGAGCATCTCATTGCTTGGCCCTTGACAACGTTATTGAAAATGTGGAGGGGGGGGTGCATACTTGTCCTGTGGACATAGGCCACACGTTGACAAGTCTTCCTAAATCTATCAGAATGTAGCTGCCCTAGTGTGTCAATGTTAATCGCAACATCTAAAAATTCAATATTTCTATCTGAATATTTCAAGGTGAACTTTAAAAATTCATTAGTGGTGTTAATGTCCTGTGCAAAAATCTTAAGCTGAGTTACACTCCCTTTCCATAAAATGAAAAGGTCATCTGTAAAGCATTTGTAAAACTGTATACATGACCTTGTTAGAGGATTTGTTAGCATGCATGCCAATTCCCACTCCGGCATAACCATATTGGTGCAACTATTGGCACATGGACTACCTATGGCCACACCAGATACTTGTGAGTAGTATTTCCCATCAAAGACAAATACATTGCTTTCTAAAATCATTCAAGTCACCTAATACATCGATTTGTCCAGTAGAGCACATCTCCTTTCTTGTCAAAAAGCTTTTCACCATTCTTAGTCCATCTCTGTTGGGTATCACTGTGAACAGTGATAGCACATCCGTGGTCACTAGCAACACATTACCTGTCATCGCATTCATATAATCTTTGGTGAAGTCATATAATTCCTGTAAGAATTGTTTACTATCCTGTAAAATGTACTCATGAGCCTGTAGCACAGGTTTTAATTGCTTGTCCACATAAATGGATAGTGGATCTGTTAACCATCCCTCACCAGCTACTATAGGTCTAATGGTGGGGCATAGGGATCTTTATGGATCTTGGGTAATACTTGTAGAGATGGAATAAGTGGTTGATCTACCATAAAATGTCTGAACAAATCATGTGAAGTTGTTCAATCTTGCCGTTTGTTCTTGCACGTGGGTACAGAGCCGATCCATTGGCTCCGAGCTGGCCGCTTTCCAAGCTCAAGATGACTGAGTAGCTCGAGGCATAGCTCCTATCCCATGATGCTCTCTGACTAACCCCAGATCTAGTTTGCCTCTGCAATGGATCGCAAGTTCTCCAGAGGGCTCGCGCCAGTATAATTATTTTTTTCTGTCTTTGAGCAATTTGTGGTTCATAGTTAGTGAGTTTTACTCCACTTTGATAAGTAGTATATTTCTGTGTCTTTTTTGTGGTTGAATTAGTCGAGTTTGTGTATTTGTTTTTTTTTTTTTTTTTGGAACAGTTGCTCTTGGGCCTTGCCCTTCTTTTCATCAGGCACTGCTGTGCCTTTTCACTACAGTTGAACAGGGCTCTGTCAACTTTATTCCCTATCCCTTTCTTTGATAGTGCGTTATTAGCTAAATCTGTATTCTATATAATTGTTTTGGGACAGTGTGCTTGTTGGTATAGATTAATTTATACTGTAACTAGTTATAGTCTGTTTGCGTAGTATATCGGGGATCTGATAACTATTCCTATTATGTCTGACCAAAAAGAGAGACAGAAGTCTGGGTTTAAAAGGTGTGACCGTGGTCAAAAAATGTCCATTGCAGACAACCATGTGTCCTGTGTGTATTGCTTAGGACCTCTGCACTTACAAGAGTTTTGCTTGAAAGGAGGAGAAAACTTATGGACAGGGGACTGTTGAAACCTGAATTTCAGGAAGCCCTGGATAGGTTTGACCAGACCTCAAAGTCTTCGAAAGGTGTGAAGTCTTCAAAGGTGTCCTCGGAACATAGGTCCTCAGTTCCGAGCACCTCTGTTAAGGTGCGGTCGCCGGTTCCTAAGTCATCGGAGCCGTGCACCGAACCGATGTTTCAGAGCCAATCCTCTGAGCTGGAGCCAGTGTCAGAGGGGTTGAAGTCTCCAATCCTTCGATCCGTGGCTTCTTCAGTCTCTTCGACCCGTTCTTCTAGGACCCTTTCAGATGTCGACGTGGATCGTGTGGTGCAGAGGCTTTTAGAGAACCCAGCATTGGCTAAATTACTCTCTGTTTTGTCCCAGCTGTGTTCGATTCCTACTACCATCCCTTTGCCTGGGCCTACTCCTCCTCCGACCTTACCTAAGCCTTCAGAGCCAGAGGCGGAAGATCTGATGGTTGTGGATCCCTTGGAACAGAGTCATGTCCCAGTGACTTCGGCTCCGTCGACCCTGATCTCTTTGGTGCCATGCGAAGAGTCTCTGAGCTGGCGCTCTCTCATCGGTTCCAGGGGGGAAGAGTCAAACGGACTTGTCGGTTCCAACCCTTCCTCTCGGGGCCTCGGCGCAGCTGAGCTCGGCTCCGTCCTCTGGTTCAGAACCATTGGTCTCAGCACTGGGAAAGCCTCCTTCTTCCACGGAACAGGTGGGGTCCTTGGGTCGAGACTCCGGTGCCTTTGATGCCATGAGGAGGGTAATGTCTGCCAAGACTCTCACTTCCTCAGGTCTTTCCTCTCCCCCCCCTAAAATACTGTGTTCTGCCTCTACATCACAGGTCCCTACTAAGCGTCGAGACCCAGAGCCTCAGGTAACCCCTTTGGGTGAACCCTGCTCTACTGAGACCTCACCAGACTGATGAGGTCCCCAGAAAGAGGCTTTGTAAGAGGAGCCATTTGGATTCCCCTCAGGAATCCTTGACATCAGATACCGACTTAGAGGAATCAGAAGGGTCCCCACAGTCCCCCTTGGAGGATGTCTCCTTCTCAGACATCCTGGAAATACTGAAACGGAGGGGTGACTGGCAGTCCATTACCCCAACTGAAGATGAGTCGGTGCTCCTGAAGGCCTTTGGGTCTCAACCTTCCACCTCCTGGGTTACTCCGCCTTTCGAACTAATGGATCTGGTTGCTCGAAGGGAGTGGGAGTTCCCTGATTCCATGGAACCAGTCTCTCGGAGGCCCAATAAATTTATCATTTCCCCTTCAGACAAATTGTACCTTACTAAAGGAGTTCCTGTTGATGCCATGGTGGTGGCGGCAGCCACCAAGAAAGAGATGTCAGAGACCTCTACTACTGTTCATCCCCCTAATAGAGACTCTAGGGCTATGGACAGGTATGGGAAACGCATCTTTAGTTCTGCGACGTTTGCCATGAGATCGCTTATCTACCTAACCCATTTTACCCGTCTTCAGCGAGATCTCCTACAGGAACCTGGAGATACTCTAAAGGGTAACACAGATGAGGCTGTCTCTGAGAAGATTACAGCTCTGCTTTCTACCCTGAATTCCATTGTCAATTCATCCATGCAGCTCATTTCCTGTGCAGCCGATGGCTCGAGTCGAGCAGCAGGTTCAGCGATAGCTCTGCGGAGACTGTCATGGATGCACTTATGCTCCTTTGCGGAAGCCTTCAAGTCTTCCTTTGTCAACACCCCATTTGATGGCTCTACCTTGTTTCGGCCACAAGTCAAGGAGACTCTCACTAGGTGTGAGCAGGAAGGAAAGACTCTATCTGCCATAGGAGTCCATTTTTCCACCCTTACCAGACCATACCCCAAAGGGCAGAAAGGTGGAAAAATGTGGTTACGGAAGTCCCAAGGAGCCTTCCAGAACACACGTAGTGAACCCCCCTTCAGGGGCAGAGGAGGGAGCAGTAACAGAAGACAACGCTTTGGTGGCAGATGTGGTCCGCAAAACCAGGGCGACAGGGAGCAGTTCCCTGGCAAGCCTTTTCAGCGCTCCTGAGAGGAGGCCTGACTGTCCTACTCTGGAGGCAGTCAGGGGTTGCTTGGCCTTGTACCTAGATGCCTGGCTAGAAATTACATCAGATTCTTGGGTACAAAGCATAGTTACCAGAGGTTACACCATTCCCTTTTCAGAGTCCCCACCAGTCAGAACAAGAATCCCAGATGTTCCACCCAGTCTGTGGGATCAAGCAGCTATAGAAATCCAAAAGCTGCTAGAAAAAGAGAGTTATCCAGCCAGTCCCGGCAGACCAGGTAGGATCCGGAAACTTACTCCAGGTTCTTTTTAGTTCCAAAGAAAACGGGGAACTGGAGGCCTATTTTAGACCTCCGCAAGCTAAACGTTTTTGTAAAGAAGGAAAAGTTCCGGATGGTCACGCTTCAGTCAATACTCCCGTTCCTGGGAACTGACGATTGGATGTGCTCTTTAGATCTCAAGGATGCATACTACCACATCAAAATGGCCAGATCTTCCAGAGATCACTTGCGTTTTCGGCTGGGAACCAGTCACTATCAGTTTCTAGCACTGCCCTTTGGTGTCACCTCAGCCCCCAGAGTGTTCACCAAATGCATGGCAGTGGTCACGGCTCACCTGAGGCGGCTAGGATTCCAGGTGTTTCCGTACTTGGACGACTGATTCCTCTCCGCCACCACCAGGCATTAACTCATTCTTTCCAGGGATCATGTGATCAATCTCTGTTCTCGATTAGGGATAACCATAAATTTTGAAAAAATCTGCATTATTACCATCGCAGCATATCTCCTTTATCGGAGCAGATCTAGACACCACCACCGCAATGGTCAGATTACCTCAAGAAAGAGTTAACTCTCTACGAAATCAGGTGTCCCTCTTGCTAGAGTCCCAGCCTTTCAGGTTCTAAAACTTTTAGGCACCATGGCAGCCACCCTCAGAGCGGTTCCTCTGGGACGGATGCACATACGGATACTCCCAATGGTTGCTTTTCAGCCAGTGGTCTTATCAACAGCTTCCAATGTCTTTCAAGATCCTACTGACAGACGTTTGCAAGAAGGACCTTCTCTGATGGCTAACAGTCATCAGGTGACGATAGGTCGACCATTTGTACTTCCCCCTCCCATAGCCACGGTGACCACGGACGCTTCCCTGATAGGGTTGGGGGGGCTTTTTCAGAGAAGAACTGCCCAAGGTGCCTGGTCAGAGATGGAATCTCGTTTGCACATCAATGTCTTGGAGTTGAGAGCAGAGCTTTTAGCGTTGCAGCACTTCCACGACTCTCTGCCTCAGGACACGATTGCAATCCAGACGGACAACATGTCGGTGGTCTGGTACATCAACAAACAGGGTGGAACCATCTTATCCCTTATGACGAGAGGCCTTGAGAATTTGGCAGTGGCCTGTATCCACCGGGCGCTTTCTGATAGCAATGAACATCCCGGGGAAATCCAATGTGATAGCAGACAAACTGAGCAGAGATATTCTGTTGCATCACGAGTGGTCCCTGAAACAAGAAATGGCGGAAATGATTTTCCGCAGATAGGGCCAGCCTTGCTGCGACCTATTTGCATCCCCATTGAATGCCAAATGCAGATGCTACTTTGCCCTGAATCCTCCTCTGCGGGACAGCCCAAGGCATTCACTCATACACGATTGGCCCTCGGGTCTCCTTTACGCCTTCCCTCCAAATCCTCTGATCCCCAAATTTTTACAGAAAGCAAAGAGCTCGGGAAGGACTGTTATTCTGATAGCCCCTTTTTGGCCTTGGCAGATATGGTTCCCCTTCCACTTTCAATTTCAACTGGAAGAACCTTGGTTTCTGGACCCAGTGCCAGACCTACTGACCCGCTCGTCAGGACTTCTTCACCCCTCTCTACAGTCCCTCAAACTGACAGCTTGGCTGCTCCACTTCCCATCGTAGCCAGGTCATATAATTTGCCTTCCTCGGTGCAACATATTCTGATCTCCTCTCATAAAGTCTCCACCAGAAAACTGTTTAACAGTAAATGGAAACGTTTTATGCATTGGGCCTCTCAACATGATATTGATCCATATATCGCTACAATTGATAGTGTTCTGGAGTTTCTCACTATGCTTTTTCACAAAGGTGCAGCAGCAGCCACTGTAAGAGTTCAATTGGCTGCAATATCCAATTTCCACCTGGGATTGGAAGGGTCTAGTCTTATCTCGCACAGATTATGTAAAGCCTTCCTGAAAGGGACTCATCACCTTAGGCCACCTGTCAGACAACCAGTTGCCCCATGGAATTTAAATTTAGTACCATCTCAGCTTATGCTTCCTCCCTTTGAACCCACATCTTCTTGCCCCTTGAAGTTTATTTCTTGGAAAACAATATTTTTGGTGGCTATTACCTCAGCTCGTAGAGTTTCGGAACTACAAGCTCTTTCTATCAGACCTCCGTACCTGTTTTTTCATCCCGACAGAGTGTCCCTCAGGACAAATCCCACCTTTCTGCCTAAGGTCTGCTCCGAAGTCTGTTTGAACCAATCTATTGAGCTCCCCACCTTTTTCAGACACCATTCCAATAAATTAGAATATTTGTTACATAAACGTGATGTTCACAGACAACTGAGGTTTTATTTGGACAGAACAAAGGAGTTTAGGAAATCTGAACAGCTCTTTGTCTCCTTTGCGGACAATAAAAAGGGGCTGCCTGTGACTAAAGTTACATTGTCCAAGTGGTTATCTGATTGCTAAAATATATATATCCATCATCCAATTAACCTTTAGAGCATAGTGAGAAAGCACATTCCACCAGGGCTGTGTCTACATCTTTGGCTCATGCAGCCCGTTTGCCTTTGGATACTATTTGTGCAGCTACTACTTGGTCCAAACCCCATACGTTTGTCACTCATTACAAAGTGGACAGGGCTTCCTTTGGTTCCATTGTTCTCAGGAATGTACTGCCGTGAGCCACCCAGGATTAGGGTGCTTGGGACGCTACCCAAGTGTAAGAACAAACGGCGAGATTGAACAACTTCACATAAAGAAGTTATGTTCTTACCATAACGTTCCATGTGAGTTGTTCATCTCGCCTTTGTTCTTACATTCCCTCCCACCTTCCCCCCTCCAAGTTCTACAAGAACGTGTGTGATTGGTGGTCTGGTTGGTCTAACTAGTTTCCTTCTCTCCAACCAGGGTAGTGCTTGGCAAATTGTAAATATATGTATGTGTGTATATATGTTGGCATATTAGTCATATTTTTTCTTGCTGGATTCAGCAAACTAGATCTGAGGTTAGTCAGAGAGCATCATGGGATAGGGGCTGTTCCTCGAGCTACTCAGAGATGTTGAGCTTGGAAAGCAGCCGTCTCGGAGCAGATGGATAGTCTCCATACCCACATGTAAGAACAAAGGCGAGATGAACAACTCACATGGAACGTTATGGTAAGAACATAACTTCTTTTTTTATTATAGTTTCATTATTAACACTTTCCATTAACATGTCCCTGATTTCATTTATCACATTGACATCTATAATCATATAAGACTTTTCAGCTTGCAATAGTTCATTCATGGATTGTAAATAATATGGCCTGTCCTGATCACTGTTAGACCTCCTTTATCTGCTGGTCATATTACAATTGACATATCATTTTCGAGTGCTTTCAATGCTAACTTCTCTTCCTTGTTTAAATTTTCAAAGCCCCTTGTTCTATTCTGACATGTAAAATATGCATATAATTCTTTTTCACAAAGTTTGTAAAAAAATATCTAACAAACGGTGACTCTGGGGTGAATACAAGCTAGGTTTTCTAAAAATAAAATTACTGTCAGCAGTGTCATTTGCCCCAAACACCATTTTAAGCTGTACATTATGTAAAAATAACTTAGTCAGTAAGGACGTCTGCTATATCAGTCGATTGGGCAGGAATAAAAGAAAGTCCTCTGTTCAGTACAGAACGTTCACAGTCAGTTAAATGCTTCTTGGAAACATTCCATATCAAATCTGTTTCACCTGGTTCCACATTCTCTGTATCGTGTTGACGTCTTGCGGCTCATTCCTTCTCCTGCTCTTCCAAGGATCTGGGCCGTCTAAGGACTGCTTCCTTTTCATTCTGATTGGTAAGGGCAGCGAAGAAGATGGTTTATTCAACGTTGAAGTTTTCGGTCTCACCACCAACTCTGAGGACGCCCCCTGTTCGCTCAATGAGCGCTCTGTTTCTGTAACACACACTCCCGAATTGGTGTATTGTACAACGATGGTTCCTCATTTGCTGGTGAGCTTAAAATGGGCTCTTCATTGCTCATGCGTTGTGGATTTACTTCATCATTCTCAGTATTTCAGCTGAACGTTAATATTTTCCACTGAGGTAACCTGTGTACTTCTCTGTCCTTTCCTTACAAGATTGTCAGTATTTGAAGCATTATTGTGCTGAGCAAGTCTAGATTTTGGCCATGCAAAGACTTTCCCCTTCTCAAAGTCATAGCAATCACGCTGCATCTTCGCTCTCTTCTGTTGTATTAGTTTACGTTCATAGAGCCTAACATGCTCCATAACATTCCTGGTATGAATCTCCACTCCCTCTGAGCCTAAAATCTGTTGAATAGTGTCATATTGCTGCTGTATCTCTACACCTAATTGCTCTTCTATAGGTGTAAAATGGTCTATAAGCAGCCTTATATAGGCATAGTTTGACTCGAGGTTTATCTGCTGCCATTTGGCCAGCAGGTCAGGATGAGAGTCACCATAGGTCGGCATGACTAGTACACACAACCCCAGTGGTATTATAGGCATCCTGCCACATGCTTCAAAATGTAATCTCTGGTACTGCAGTCTTTTTAAGTGAAAAATGTCATTTTCTAACCGTGTAGTAGCATTACGTACTGTCTGCATATCCTCAGTATGTAATGTATGCTCTCGAGCAGTACTTACTGTTGTATTATCCAGAAGGGAATAGTCCATTACCCTTAGCAACTCTGTTAGAGAAGTTTCTTGTTTCATAAATCATCTGGTGGTTACCTCCAGTGCTCAGTCTTAAATGTTATTCTGTCATGCTTTAGGTGGAGACAGCAAAAAACACAAAATAAGGATCAAACATCCACACAGAAGAATGCTGCTGTATAGTAACAAACCAAGTAAATAACAACAAAATCCACTTCCAGCAGCTCACAGCAGTCTCTCCAAATGTTCAAAATTCAGTCTTTCTTAAAAATGTTTATTAGTTAAGCACTTTCACAAACAGTAAGTTTGCTTTCTTAACCTTAATGATAAAACAGCCATGAAACTCCTACCTATAACCTCCCATAGATTTAAAACAGCCTATTACTAGTCATTTCTAATTAATTAGCAACAAGTAACCCATTCATTGCCAAGTTACATAGAGAAAATACAGGCAATAAAAATGCATTAATAACAAAAATACTAAGACATGGGATTCCCCACTATTTCACCTTATTTCCTTAATCTTTTAGTTTTCATCTTTGCTGTAATAGGTGGTCATTGAGTCCCTTCCCTAGATGTGCACTTCATTTTATTATCCATTTTAATTCTCATTCTTCAGCGATGTTATTAATGTTCCCTAACCTGATATTTTCATGTAAAATCTCCAAGACACTGAACTTAAAATGGTGCTGACTGCCTAGTTCCAAAATGTGTTTGGCTACAGCACTATGTACTTGCCCCCTCCTCAAGCAGTACATGTGGTCCTGTATTCTCTCCCTTAACCTTCTGTTTGTTTTCCCGATATAGAATGATGCACAAGTGCAACAACGGGCAAGGTAGACCAAATTCCTAGAGTTACAGTTGGCATCTATCTCTAACACATAAGATCTACCAGTGTCAGGTTGTATAAACTCTGTCCCATCTTGGATATATTCACAAAAGTGGCATTGACCACAGTTAACTGTTTGCGACCAGACCCGTCCACGCAAGCAGCCATTCTTGAGATGCCATCACCAGATAATGTTCAGGCTCTACAGTGTTTTCTTGGTATGGTCAACTATTTAGGCAAGTTTATACTAGACTTCTGTGAGTTGCCAGTACCTTTTGAGAGAGCTGACGCACAAAAATGTTATATGGTCCTGGTTGGAACAGCACCAGAAGGCATTTGAAGACCTTAAGCAGAAAATTTCCACCCCACCTACATTAAGATACTATGATGTCAATAGCTCTTTCCTGTGATGCTTCAAAATGTGGTCTTGCTTAGTTATTCTTCAAGAAGGCAGACCAGTAGCCTATGCATCTAGACCTCTTACCCAAACTGAAATGCAGTATGCTCAAACTGAGAAAGAACTTTTGGCAATAGTGTTTGCATGTTCAAAGTTTCATAGTTATATCTTTGGTTGAGCTATCCAGATTGAAACTGATCACCAACCTCTAGTCACTATTCTATGCATTCAACTCCAGCAAGATTACAAAGAATAATGCTCAAATTGCAAAAGTACAACTTCAGAATGGTCTATACGAAAGGCAAACTTCTTTAGCTGGCTGATAGCTTATCCATATCACCCAGAAATGTAACGGAACAGCTTCATGCAGAGAATTTTGACTTTGACATCATTGAAGTACATAATTATTCTACCACACGACTTGATATGCTGAGAGATCATACAAAGACTGATCCTGTTTTGCAAAAGCTCAACCACTACATTAATGTTGGATGGCCATCAAAACAATCTAGTGTACCACCTGAAGTGCAAACTTATTTTCCTTACAGAGATGAGATGTTGATGGAAAATGACATTATTTTCAAAGGTGCTAGAATTGTTGTTCCTGCTTCCTTACAACATGAATATATCCAGATTTTGCATCGTGGTCACCCAGGTTCCAAATCTACCAAAAGAAGGGTGAGAGAACTAGTATTTTGGCCTTCTCTAGTAAAAGACATTAATAAAGTACATTTTTCTTGTTCAATATGCAGTAGTACTAAACCACATTTGCGAAAAGAACCACTTCAGCAAAGTCAAGTTCCTGAACTACCTTGGTCAAAAGTAGCCACTGATATATTCGAGTGGAATAGTCAGCATTACTTAGTGTTGGTAGACTCTTATTCAAACTGTTCTGAGATTGATTTGCTACCTAATCTAGCTGAACATCCAGTACAGAGTACAAAGCAATTACTTGAGAAGTCAAAGCATGATAATACCGATGTCTTTTTGAATTTACTTAATCTCAGAAACGTATCCCGTGACAATATACTTGGCTCACCTGCTCAGACACTTCTGTGTAGGCAAACCAGAACAACATTGCGTATTAGTTCCAGTTTGTTGAGGCCTAAAGCTAAGAACAACAGGACAATTAGAGCCCAATTATGCAGAAAGCGTTCTTTCCAGAAGTCCAGCTATGATAAATCAAGCCGATTTCTTCATCCATTGAAAGAAGGGGAGACGGTGAGGATACAAATGGTGAAAGGTTTTGACCAGATTGGGCAAGTAACAGGTATATGTACCGAGACGAGATCCTACTTCATAGAATCTGAGGGGTGAGAAGTACAGGAGAAATTGCAGAAATCTTCCTGTACCAGAATCGATAATGCAGCATTGTTCCTGTGATACAGACTCTAGATCTCAGAGCAATCCAGACAGTGTTCCTGTTGCAGAATGTGTCTTAACTTTTACTTCCATTCCTGATAAGGTTCCTGATGTCCCTACAGTTGAACATTCAGCAGAGACCGTCCCAGTTGCTAGACCTAATTCTAATTTATATGTCACACAGTTTGGCTGTATTTCTAGACCTAGTGTGAGATGCACAGCAACCTAGACATAATTGTTTACATGTATTTAGATGTTTTTTGTGTTTCACTGTTGCAGTCATTACATTTGGGTTATCTGCCTGCAGGTAGCCCTCAGCCGGACTGAATACCAGAGTCTTGGATTTCTGCGTCGGATGCTGTCTCTTCTTCCATGACGCCAGGTCGTCAGGGGGTATAAAACATGCAGCCGATACCATTACATCAGTCTTTCTTGCCGTGCGATGCCCAAAGCAGAAGCAGTTCGAAAGTGCTGGTCGGCCGACTCCTGAAATTTTCATTTTCGAGTTTCAGAACCGAAGTCTTCGAAAAAAGCTAAGTACTCCGTTGGGAATCCTTTTTCTTGCTCTTAACCGATGTCAGTAAAAGTTAACAATTGTCTTACCTGTGGAAAGCAAATACCTCATAAAGATTTTCATTCGTGCTGCATTCCTTGCTTAGGCCCAGACCACGGCGTCCCTCGCTGTCGGTTTTGTGCCTTATTCAACTGCCAACCTATTCGTTGTCGGTCTATTTTCGCAGCAAATTATTTTGGTACTCTGTTGAACTACCCTGAAATGGCTTCGGTAAGCCTTCCGACTACCGATATTCTGAAAAAACATAAGGATAAAGACAGAGACAGACCGCATAGGTCCAAAACTGCCGACGACGCTTCCGTTAAGCTAGTGGCCAGTTCGCCGGTACTCAGAGGTGCTTTCGCAGCCCCTGATACCCACTACTTCAGATTTGCAGGCCTCTACTGAGACCCATTCGGAGTCCGGTATGCCGCAAGATGCTTCGACTATGGAACCTGCGGATGTCTTTACCTTGGATGGGTCTGGAGCCGCTGTGCAGACACCGACTTCTGAGGGTGTAGTTAGGCCTACAGATTTGCATTTTAAACTGACGCCATCTTCCTCATCCAGGCCTAAAACTCTACTCACGCCTAAAAAAACGACGTCCAGACCACATGGTCAGGCCCTTTTGCCTAAAAAAAAACAAATGCTCAGAATAGCTGAAGATCTTATTACTTTAATTAGGGGAAGCCAGTCTTCCCCCTCTAAGAGACCTAGAACTGGATTCTGAAATTTCTGTTTCTTCTGATTACCAGGATTTACCCTTATCTACCTATGAGGATTTTGATGCAGAGGATTCCATTCCCTCTGCTTCCCCTCCAGAAGATAAACCTTGCACACTCTTAAGGAACATTTCCGCTGGGAAAGCCAGGATAACTCTGACTCCAAAAAGAGGCTTAGGGAATTCTTACTCCTCCCTCAGCACGGGCCTTTAGCTATCCCTCCTGTTCTGGACATTGTAGATGATGCTTTCTTGGAATCTAGCCTGGCCCCAGACACTTTACCTCCAGCTCCCAGAAAACCTGACTGGTATTACAGAGTACCTGACTCTCACAAGTTCCTCTTCAAGAATCCTACTGCGGATCCAGAGACCATTTCCCAAGGTCCAAAGGGCATTAAGGCTACTACTGCCAAAAACCCTACCCCCTCTGATAGAGATTCTAGGGCCTTGGACAGATGGGGTTAAGAAGGTATACACTTCTGCTGCTTTGGCCATTAGGGCCTTAAATTGCCAGTTTCATATGTTAAAGTATCAGCAGCATATTATGGGACTACTTAAACAGAAAATGATGTTGATTCCTGACTGTGCTGAACATAAAGAATTACAGGATGTAATGCATTCTGCTGAACAAGTTGGTAAACATACTTTGCAATGTGGTTTTGACTGTTTAGAAGCATCTTGCAGGGCTGCTGTCACTGGGTCTGTACTTAGAAGGCATGCTTGGCTTAAGGAGCAAAACTTGCCAGATTATGTTAAAGCTAAATTACTGGATGCTCCCTTAAACCAAGGCCACCTGTTTGGCAACAAAGCAGAAGAAGTCCTTAAAAATATGGAGGAAAAAGCTAAATCTATGGAAACTGTTAGATTTCCTGCAAGTACATCCTCCCAGATTTAGTAGGCATTGGCCTTCAAAGAATTGGTCCTTTCCAGTCTCTTCCAGGCCTTCTCAGTCCAAACCCAGGAACAGCAGACCACCTAGGTTACAGTCTCAGGCTACACACAGGCCTTAGCAGTGAGGGGCTCCCACTTCCAAAGCAGGAAGTAGTAAGACACCCCCTATGGAAAAATGTTACAATGACTTAACCTTAACCTTTTCAAGCCCTGCTCAACTGCCTGCTCCCTTAGGAGGAAAGCTTGCCCTGCATGCAAAAAACTGGGAACTCATTACCCAGAACAAATGGGTTTTAAATATAGTTTTCCAAGGATACATGTTCCACTTCCATACCCTACCAACCCCAAATGGTTGGCCTGACCGCCAGACCTACCTCCAAATCAGTCGGCAGAGGCTCAACAGCAGGTTCTCTCTCTTCTAAGTATCAGGGCTATTCAATCTGTCCCAGCAGAAGAAAGGGGACAAGGTTTTTATTCAAGACTTTTCCTGGTACCCAGAAAAGACAGCTCCTGGTGTCCTATCCTGGACCTCTCTATTCTAAACACTTTTTTGGTAATCCCAAAATTCAGAATGCTAACACTTCAACAGCTGCTTCCTATGCTAGGCAAAGATGCCTGGTTGGCAACCTTAGACTTAAAGGAAGCTTACCTGCACATTCCAATAAGGGAATCTTGCAGGAAATGCCTACGCTTCAGAGCAGGCTCCATCCACTGTCAGTTCTCTGCACTTCCCTTTGGCTTATCTACTGCGCCCAGGATATTCACAAAGTGTCTAGCTCCAGCCATTGCATTTTGCAGGCAGAGAAGTATTCAAATATACCCATACCTGGACTATTGTCTGATTTGGGTGGAAAGCCAGGACATGCTATTAAAACAGCTGGCATTCATAAAGGAATTTCTAACCTCGCTGAGGTGCATCATAAATGAAAATAAATCTTATCTAGTACCCTGCCAACAGATTGTATTCCTGGGAGCAAGCTTGAACACAACTTCACAGATGGCTTACCTCACGCCAGAGAAACAAGTTTATTTGACAACCTACTTCAAACTACTGGCCAGAAAGACCCAAATTTTGCAAGCCCTGGGGTTCATGGCCTCTTGCATTCTACTAATTCCATATGCAAGACTGCATATGAGGAAACTACAACGGTATCTAAAAAGCCTATGGTGTCAACATTCTCAGGACCTGGAATCAATGATTCCTATCATTCAGTGTATAAAGACAGAGTTCCTTTGTTGGGCAGAGGCCTGCCACCTCAACAAAGGGCTCGCTTTCAGTCTACCCCCTGCCACCCAAACCCTAACAACAGACGCATCAGACTATGCATGGGGGGCTCACTTGGCAGGGCAGTGCATTCAGGGCAAATGGAACCAGAGTCAGATGCACCTGCATATCAACCAAAAAGAAATGTTAGCTGTACTGAATTCCCTGGCAGCCTTCAAGGACCGCATCCTTCCAGGACAATTATTGGTAAAGACAGACAACACCACAGTTATGTGGTACATAAACAAGCTGGGGGGGAACGCAGTTGTACCCTCTCTGCAGACTAGCCATGACTCTGTGGAACACAGCCTTGAGCTACCAAGTACACTTACAAGCTCAATTCCTGCCAGGCAATCTAAATTCACTGGAAGACTACCCAAGCAGAAATCTCATGGACCCACATGAATGGAAACTGGAACCAAAAATATTCAACCTCTTGAGAAACAAATGGGGGACTCCAGAGATGGACCCGCTTGCCTCCCCCCAGAACTACCATTTGGACAAATTCTGCACAAGGACTCCCCACAGTCAAGCTTGGAAAGTGGATGCCCTGTCCTTACCTTGGAAAGCCTCTCGGTTTATTCCTTTCCCCCTCTGCCTCTCCTCTCGAAGGTTCTGCTAAAGCTCAAACAGGACAAACCAAGGACAATACTTATTGCACCAGACTGGCCTCGACAACACTGGTACCCCCTGTTGCGCAGCATGATACTGCTGGATCCATGGCACCTATCTCAGACACCCGTGATGTTCCAGCAGGCAGACCAGATTCTGCACCCTCAGCTTCAAACCCTGAACCTTGCAGCCTGGCTAATTCCTTGAACTCTCCAATAGCATCCCTCAGTAAGCAGGTGCTGGATGTCATTCTGGAAGCAAATAGACCTAGTACTAGAAATCCTATGCTGAAAAGTGGAAAAGATACTTTTCCTGGAGCCAGACCCAGGGTATGGGCACTACGGTGCCTAGTTTACCTCATATTCTTCAGTACTTAACAGAAATGCTCCACAATGGCCTGTCTTTCTCGTCGGTTAAAATTCATGCCTCTGCAATTTCAGCACATTATAATACTGAACCACCCCTCTTCTCTTACCCCCTATTAAAGCAATTTGTCAGAGGGGTGAAAAATTTAAGACCCCCCAGGTGAGCCCCTACTCCAGCCTGGGACCTTAACTTTGTATTGGAAAGGCTCACTTTCTCTCCATTTTAACCAGCTGCAACTGCAGAGTTGAAATTAATTTCTTGGAAAACAGCCTTCCTTCCAGCCATCACTTCAGCAAGACGAGTGTCTGAACTACAGGCCCTCATGACAGTGGAGCCCTTCATTATCTTCCATGCAGACAAGGTTTCCCTCAGGACTAATTCTTCCTTTATGCCCAAGGTGGTGTCTAGTGTGGCCCTAAATCAGTCCATTCATTTGCCTACCTTTTTCCCGAATCCACAAAACAAAGGAGAACGAATTCTGCACTCTTTGGATGTGCACAGACAACTTAGATTGTATTTGGACAGGACTAAGCCTCTCAGAAAATCTGAACAGCTGCTAGCTGGCTTTGTTGCAGGGGCAGAGGGGACGGCCATTTCAAAGCAAACCATTTCTAAATGGATAGCCCATTACATTAATTTCTGCTATAAGTACCATGGAAAACCTTCCCCACAGGGGGTAAGATCACATTCCACCAGGGCTGCATCTACCTCTACAGCCTTTCTCAGAGGGGTCCCTACCAGGGACAGCCTAGAAGCTGCTACCTGGAGCTCTGTACATACCTTCACCAAGCATTACCACATGACTAGTTTTTCTAAATCCAGAGCTGGTTTTGCCACTGCAGTTTTGCAGGGCTTAATAGCTGGCCCTAATGCTCTCTAATGGCCTCCTCCCTTCCTTAGCTTTGGGAATCAACCCAAATGTAATGACTGCAACAGTGAAACACAAAGAACATAGTACAGTTATGTACCCTTACCATAAATGTAAATGTTAAGAGTGTAACCACTGTTGCAGTCCTTGTTACCCTCCCTCCAGCCCCCTGACTTCTCTTAGTTCTACCTTTGCTTCTTGTTTTAAGCTTTCTGGTGTATTTGCTTTTTGATGGAGGTGTAACATAACATATAATTGCTTCCCTTTGTGTGGGCACCTGACATCTGGGGCAAGAAAAACTGATGTAATGGTGTCGCTGCATGTTTTATACCTCTGACGTCATGGAAGAAGAGACGGCATCCGACGCAGGAATCTGAGACTCTGGTATTCAGGCTGGCTGAGGGCTACCTGCAGGCAGATAACCCTGGCTGAGGTCTACCTGCAGGCAGATAACCCAAGTGTAATGACTGCAACAGTGAATACACTTGAACATCTACATTTATGGTAAGTGTACACAACTGTACTTTCTGTTCTGTCTCATCTGAACATCAAGAACATTTGCAGATGTTTTCTTCCCATTTCTGTAGGTGTCTAAGTTTCTAGAGAAGCCTGCACTCCTGAAAGCAACAAAGACACTCCAGACACCTCCATCAAACAAGTTGCATCTGGACCTGACCTCCCTATGACAAGACTTTGAGAGTCAGCAGTAACGCATCATTTTCTGAATAAGTGTTGAAGATTTTATCTGTTTCTCAGAAACAAAAAAACATAGATAAAGGGATTCTTCTGTTTGGAATACTGTTAGAGGAGTGGATCACTTCAGCTTTAGTCACTTTTTTCAGCCCTTGATTACCTCACACATTTCTTAGATTCTGGGCTTAGTTATTATTCCATTAATGTCCATTTCAGTGCTGTACAGGACTTAATAACAGCCTCAGTTCTAAATTCTTGGCTTAATTAAAAGTTTGTAAATGAGACTGAAACCTAAAACAATGTTTATTTCTAACACCATAATGAATAATGCTGTTTTTTTACTCCCTTCCATGAGACTGCCATGTAGGAGAAAGTGTTGTGAGCAACCTTTGCAGCAAAATGTGTGGTGAAATGGACAGCTTTCAGCACAGGAGCAATATTTGGTCCCCCGCCTATTAGATAACCTTGGTTAAGGTGATGTTTTTTTCACAGACATTTTGTATGCTGTTTGAGGGAGGCTGAAGCCTCTCCTAGCATTGCAGTACCCTTAGTACCCTTAAGGCAGAGAGTCTGAATGGAGAGATAAGTCAGCAAGCAAAGGAGAGTAGTAGTGCTGAAAATGAATTCATCCTCAAGTCTTGCTGAGTACCTTCACGAGATGTACTGTGTTTTTCACAAAATCTCACCAAGATGACACTGTCATATAGACTGTATTTATATAGCATATATCATGGACAGAAGTAGGTCAGTAATTAAAAAAGATAGCTGGGTGCATAAAACCTAGAATAAAAAAGTGCCCATTCTGGTTATGTGCACTGGTGCCAGGACTGGGAAAAAATGACCGTGTAGAATCATCAAAATATGTAAACATTCCTACAGTGGGGCCAGACTGCCCCCCCCCATTGTTGAAGGAAATAGTCCATAAAAATCAATCACAAAACCTGATAGGCCAAAGAAGAGCCATAAAGATGATAAAGTGGACTGTTGAGGATAAGAAAGAAATGTATTGTTACTATTATGCAAAAAGCCCAGAATTTCCAGACATATTATACAGAAAAAGATTGAGAGAGAAACTAGAGGAAAGAAAAATACTTCCACAAGAAAAACTGTTAGAAGCCTCAAATAAAAACGTGTGTTCATTAATGCAACAGATTTGTAAAAAACAGTATATAGACCAAGAAACTTCATCTGTTTGGAAAAAGAAGCATCTGAGGAAGTGCAAATATATAAACAACAAAACCTATAGATTTTTGAAAAGTATAAAAAAGAAATATCGACATGGGAAAGAAAGAGAGATTTGATATGGTGCAATATTTATGCAAAAGTGAAAGTCAAATTAATCAATATAAAGAAGGCATCCCCAAAGATAATTGAAGAGAAATACAGACAAAGGCATCCAGATATGGAAAATTTCACAAAAAAAAAAAAAAACAAAATATCACAAAGAGGGAATGTAGAAAAGATTAGTGAAGTAAAAAATAGAAGTTGAAGTTATGGAATGCCAGCGAAGTGAAGGATTTGGTGTAGAAAGTCTAACAGGTTAGTTCACAGCATGATAGAATGAGTCCCCAAAGTAAGGAGAAGCAGGAAGATCAGGAGACATCTGAAGAAGAAATATGGACATGGAAATGAAGAGATTTACTTGTTTGTGTCTTTCGGCTTTTCCCGGTTAGGGGTCGTCACAGCGGAACTCCGGTCCGCTAATGATTGGTAGTGGATTTTTACGTACCGAGTTACCAGCCCTGACGCACAACCTTTAACGAAGGCACGCCCCATTCATGTATGCCTCCACACAGAAGATGCTCTAGTTGAGAATCGAACGGGACTACGGTGTAATATTTATGCAAAGGAGAAAGTAAAACTAATCAATACAAAAAGAGCAGCACCAAAGATATTTGAAGAGAAATACATGCAAAGGAATCCTGACATGGAAAACTTTACAATACAAAAAATAAGAAGACAGAGGAAAAGTAGATAAGGAGATTAGTAATTGAAAAGTTAAAGAAATGGAAACATGAGGTTATGGAGTACCTGTGAAGTGAAGGATTCGGTGTATAAAATCAAATTCCAGAAAGCACCACAACAGGATAGAGCAATGAACATCCAAATTAAGGGAAACCAGTGGAATGAGAAGCAATTGGTTAGGTGCCATGTGAAGATATTGTGTAGCCTTCCACAGGAAACCAGTATAAATGTTCACTTGAAGCTGGATGGCAAGGGAAGGAACAGGAAACTGTGAAAATTCTGATGCAGTCAATGTTGAGGAGTGTAACTGGAGAGTGTTTCTTTAAAATGTATATATGATTATTTTAATTGATGGTTGATTAATTAGATGATTGTTTAATTGTGTTTAAGTGAATATATATATATATATATATATATGTGTATATATATATATATATATATATATATATATATATATATATATGTATATACATGTTGTGGCATATTTTGTAACTCTAGGAATGCTGTGCCGAGGTGCCAGAGTGTTATTTAGTGTAAATAAATGATTTAATATAAGATGGTGACATTTTTTTCGCTGGCTTTGTAGTCTGGTGTGTTTCAACATTTGCTTGGTGTTTTTTTATATGGTGAGAGATGGCCAGTGGATCGCTGCAACAATTGCCACGTATTTTTCGAGATGACACATCTGTTTCTGCTACTTTTCGTCCAGTTGGTGAAACTCAGATGGAGCCGAGTACCTCTATATCCAATGCTGCCCCTGTTAAAACTTGGGAGCGTCTGTTAGAAGAAGGAAGAGGGAAAAGATCTACAAACCCTTTTAATGAAGTGGGTAAGGCTAATACAGTACATTTGTCAACAGCTGACCGTAGTAACTTAGAATCACTTGAACGGCTGCTGTTTAGAGAAAATGCCGTACATTATAATATTCTAGGTTTTCAGAGATATTTGGATATAGACAATTACCCCTAGGGAGTTGCGTTTTGTAAAGAATCCTTCTGCTGCCTTTGATACCTCTGCTGTAACTGAACTAGAGTTTGAGAAAAGATGGATTGCTACCTCCCATATGTGTGTAAGGGAATGGCTGCTTGTACTGATAGAACGCGACACCTTAAAACAGCTTAAAGTGAAGGCTGAAATTGCAGCTGCTTGTGATGAATTATCTGGGCAGCTGGGTGGTTTTAAGTTTGAACAATGGTTATGTTCTTTAAATATCAAGTTAGAGGAAAACTCTAGTGAAATTATACAGCATAATTCAGTAAGTTAAAAAGAGACATTAGAGACTATGACTCTGGTTTGGCTTTTAAGAAGGTAGCCGATCAGAATGGTACCAGAGGCTTTAAAATGCTTCTGGGAGATCTAAGAAACATCAAAATGTCTCCTTTGCCTCTACAGATGGAACTAATACTTCTGCAGGCTCTGATAATGAAAATACAGACTATCCACTTTACCTGCTCCACAACAACCTATTTACATAAATAATACATTTTGGGGTCAAGGGAAACAACAGGGAAGACAGCAGAATGGCTACAATCAACAAAACAGTTTTAAACAAAGGCATGAAGGTAACAAGAGACATTCAACAGATCAAACAACAAAATAAAAGGACTAAATATTGATTTTAAACATGTTTGCACAGTAGTTAGAAATATAAAAAGATGTGATTTGAATAATTGTATTGTGAATTTATCTGGGGTTGATTTAAGTGAAACTGAAATATCTGTTTTGAAGTATGGTTTAAAGTTTATACCAACAGCTCTACCTAGAGCACATTTTACTAAAGCAGAAGTGTTTAAGTTAATAAGAAAGCTGCACTTGGTTAATTACTTTGAATGTAATGGTGAAAGTATGTCAGTTAATGAAGACAGTGTATCTGCAAGTGAAGATGAGTTGCTGGATTTCTTCTCTTGTGATTCTTCATTTGAAACTGCTGAAAATGTTAATGCACATTGCACTTTAAATACTGAAATGGTTACTTATACTAGTACTTTTATACCTGCATTTAACAACCAGGTGATTTTGCAATTTTCTAATATGCTTAATTTTGCATTCGAGAAAGTTTTTTCTTCTGAGAAGAAAGGCATTTTGTATAATATGAGTAAGAATGAATGGTTGTCTTTATTAAATTTATGTAAAAGATCAGACATAATTGTAAAACCCTCTGATAAAGATAGAAAAAATTGTTATACACTGGAAACAATACCTGAAAATGTGTATGGACCATTTATCTAATGGCCAAGTATATAGTGCAGTAAATATTGATGTTTTCTGTCAAGCTGTAATGAATTTTAAAGAACTAGTAGCTAAAGGCCTAAGATTGGGCTATTTTACAAGAAAAGATGCCCTAAATAAATTTAATGTAGAAGGAAGCTCAATGGCTAAGTTTTATTGTCTGCCAAAGATGCATAAAAATGTGAGCTCCCCAGGTAGACCCATAGTAGCAGCACAGAATAATTTTTTTCCATAATATGTGAATTGTTTTACATTCTTGTCTTTTGAACTTTGTAGTTAAATTAAATTCTTATATTAAAGACACTTTGCATTTTCTGGATAAAATAAGAAAGTCAAATGTGATGAATATTACTGGATAGTTATAGATTTAACAAGTCTTTATACAAGTATTACCCATGAGTTGGGTATTGAAGCTGTTAGATTTGTTTGTAGGCGATAGCCCTGTTAGTAATTATGTGATGGAATTATTATATTTTTGTTTGATGAATAATTTTTTGAGTTTAACAAGCTCATTTACCATCAAGTACAAGGTATTGCCATGGGTGCATCTTTTGCACCCATGTATGCTAACCTGTTTATGGGCCTTTTTGAAGTTGAGTTTTTGTATAGATTGATTTTTTTTAATAGTTATGTTATTTTATATTGTAGATAATTAGATACTTTGATTTTTTATGTAAGGGGCGGTGCTGAAATAGCTTCCCAGTTTATAAATGATTTAAATGCAAGTCGTTTCCAGATCAAATTTGATGGCTTACAGATAACAGTTTACTATTGATGTCACTTTGACTATTAGGAATAGTAATATAGTAACTAATATACACAGAAAGGGAAGTGGAGATTTATAATATTTTGGATAGTAGTAGTTGCCATCCACCACATACTTTGAAGGCTCTACCTTATAATGAATTATTGAGAGTTAGCAGGCTATGTAATGATGAAATGGGTCTAGAAAAGGAAATAATAAAAACATGTATTAACTTCAAGCAAAGGGGGTATGATGAACATGTTATTTTAGATGCCTTTCATAAAATAGTGGATTGCAGCTTACTTCATAATAGTCCTTTAGTAATAAGATAAATAATAATACAGAATTTAATACTGTGCAAGAGTGTAGAAAAGTTTATTTTGTTACTGTATATAATATTCTAAGTGAGGAAATTATTGATGTCATTGGATATTATTGGCCCTATTTAATTAATATGGAAGGGGTAAAAAATCTGTGTAGAACTGTAAAGATCTCTTTTAAGAGAAGTAGAAATATTTAAAGACACGTTGGTACACAATGGATTTGTTTCACCTCGCTGACTTCACAAGACCCAAACTTAAAGTTTTGAAACATGAGGAGAATAAATCTAAGATGACTTCTCTGCTTAATCTACAGGTTGGTAAATGTGGCACCTTCCCTTGTGGAAGGTGTTCGGTTTGCCCCAACATTATCAAATATTTTGAAAAAATAAATGGTGTAAAATTCTGTTCCACTTCTGCTTTTTCATGTATAACCAAATCAGTGGTATATGCTCTGTCTTGCTCATGTAATTTGTATTGTATAGGGGAGACTAAAAGAATATTCAAGCTACGGTTGCAAGAACATATCAGACATAAAAATATAATAATGCTATGAACCCTGTAGCTTTACATTTTTTTACTTGTCTCAGTAGTGACTTTTCACTGTTAAAAGCTTGTATTTTGGAACATGTTTCAGAAACAGATGAAGTGTTAATGAAAAAGAAATTATTGTACTAAGTAACTTTATATAGCTGTGCTCAGGCACCAGAGTGTTATGAATAAGCTATTTAATATAAGATTGGTGGCATTTTTTTCACTGGCTTTATAGTCTGGTGTGTTTCAACATTTGCTTAGTGTTTTTTTAAATGTTGAAGAGTGATAGGCCAGTGAGTTCCCATATGACAGAGCAGCGGATGGCACAGGATGAAATTGAAGAGAATGTGCTACAGGTTGATGCTATAGAATTTTCTATAGAGCGCCCGCAGGAAAAGGGGAAAAAAATGTGCCCTCAGTTTAGAAGAAAACGAGCTAAGCGAAAAGTTGCTTGATTTAATAGAGATAGACATATTACGATCAATGTAAGAAATAGACTGCAGAAGGTGAATAAAACCCCAAAAAATCAGACGCTTGTTAAAAGAGATGAACACAGTAATTAGGACTGTCTACAATATATTACTGTGCAGCTAAATTAATAACTGATAAAAGTTCTACCACAAGAACACAAGGTAGTGAAGGACAGGAGGGAGAGAAATCAAATGCCATCATGGAAGTATCGAATAGAGAAAACTATAAAGCAATTAAGACAAGAAGTGTCACTGTTAGAAGAGTATAGAAGAGGGAACAGATCAACAGAAATACGTAGAAAGATAGACGTGATAAAAGCAATGCGCAGTATTTGAACAGATCATGATCTGTCGCAAATAAACTAAAAATCTCAGCACAGGCAGAAAAACCTAGAAGATACACAGATAAATATAAAGGAAAAGTAAAAAAATAAGCCATTTATTGATGATCCAGGAAAGTTTTATATATAATTGAGAAACAAGGTAAAAGGAATTGAAAAACCACTAAAAAAGAAGAAATAGATATATTTTGGAGAAGTATTTCTGAAGATCCTGTGGAACATAAAGATGGTAAATGGATAGAAAAAGTAAAAGAAAGAATAAGAAGTTTAAAAGTACAGGATATGAAACTGGATGAAGTAACAGCCAGAGAGCTTGAAACAAAGTTAAGAAAAGCCTCTAACTGGAAAACCCCAGGCCCAGATTCAGTACCTAACTTCTGGTTAAAAGTATTAACATCTCTGCACGAAGATTTAGCCGTGAGTTATGCACACCCCAAACAGGCACCAGCCTGGCTAACAACAGGAAAAACAATGCTCCTACTTGAGAGTGAACCTGCAAGCTACCCTAAAAAACTATAGACCAGTAACTTGCCTTCTGACGACGTATAAACTATACACTGGAATTGATGCAGACAGAGTTTATAGTCATTTAGAGGAAAACTCAATTATGGCAGTAGAACAAAAGGTCAATAAAAGAAAGGCATATGGAACAAATGATCATTTGTTGTTAAAGTCATAGTGAAGAACTGTAAAAAGGGGAAGAATCTAAGTATGGCATGGACAGACTACAAAAAAGCATTTGATAGTATCCCACATTCATGGATAAGAGTGCTTAAAATGTGTAAGATGCACCCTACACTGAGTTGACTACATTACAGTGACCATGAAACAGTGGCAGACCACTTTGTAATTAAGCCATGATAAAGGACAAATTATTATCCCAAGGATAACAATTCAAAGGGGGGATATTCCAGGGTGATATTCTGGCTTGCCCTTAACCCATAAGATGTCTACTTAACAGTTTAGGCCATGGTTATAATTTGGCTCATAGAAAACAAAATGTAAAGACTTCCCAACTTCTCTTTGTCGATGATTTAAAACTGTAAAGCTTATCAGATGAGGAACTGAAAGTACAACTGCAAGTTGTCAAAACATTTTCAGATGATGTAAGAATGTCATTTTGTCTTGATAAATGTGCAAAAGCAACTTTTAAAGCAGGAAAACAGCACCAAGAAAACCTCAGTTTTGGTCAAGAGATATAAAAGAACTTTTAACAGCAAGAGGGAGTATATAAATATTTGGGAATTGATGAAGGCTCAACAATAAAACATGAACAAATGTGAATAAAACTTAGCAGGGACTACTTCAGAAGACTTAATCCTGAAAACAGCATTGACATCTAGGAACAAAATTCAAGCTATAAACCAATTTGCTCTTCCTGTCCTAACTTAGTTTTGAAGGGATTGACTGGCCCCAAAATGTGTTGGATAGATTTGACTGGAAAATGAGAAGGGTGCTTCATGCTCACCAGATGATTTTTAAAAATCAGTGCATACCAATATTATATATTCCCCATTCTGATGGAGGAATGGGCCTCCTTGAAATTGATTGCATGTATTGAGCTGCAGTTGTTGGACTGCACACACATTTGCTGACCTCACAAGACCCAAACGTAAAGTTTTGAAACATGAGGAGAATAAATCTAAGATGACTTATCTGCTTAATCTAGCAGAAGCATATCGGTGTCAAGCAGGAATGGAAATCAAACCAGAAGTAGATAAAAATCAGGCAGCAACTGAATGTGCCAAAAAAACCCCCCAAAAAGAATATAAAGTGAAGGACTAGATGAGAAGGCAAGAAATGTGGAAAATGCACAAATATAGTTGCAACTATAGAAAACTTCTGAAAGAACCTCAAGTTGATTAGGATCGAACACAGGAATGGTTAAGGAGAGGCAAATTCAAACCAGGAATGGTTAAGGAGAGGCAAATTCAAACCAAGAGATGAAAGGTTAATTTTGGTGGCCGAAGATAGACATGAGGGAGAAGCAGACAAATGTAGGTTTTGTAAAACAGAATTGGAAACAGTTGCGCACCTCATTGCTGGTTGTGACATGACAGAAGGACTGTATACTGAAAGGTATAATAATGTGGCAAGAGTGTTGCACTGGGGATTGTGCAAACATTATGGTATTGTGGTGGTTGAAAAACACTGGAAACATGAGAAAATGATGACATCTACATCACATGGGATCACCCCATTGCCAACAGTTCAAAAGACAGATGCTAGAAAACCGGATATAGTGGTTCATGAAAAGAAGATAAAAGTAGCATTGATCATAGAAATCACTGTGACGCCCATGCACTGGCCCAGTAATCAAGGAGCCTTGATCCCTCACCACTAGCACCAGTGAGAGGCATCCACATTGGGAAGGATAACAAGTACATACACAGTAAAGTACAAATTCCCTTAAGAGCACATAGAGATCAGTCAGTCCGGGGCTTGTTTCATCCTTTCTCTCCAGATCCCCAGTAATGCTCCTCACTGGCACAGCTATAGGGTACAGGTCTCCGCCTAGTCAAGCTAAAACTCCTAACATCCTCTCTGTCCAACCAGTGCTTAGTGTCCCTGCCCAAGTAGCTGGCATACACACGCTTTGAGATATGGGTTGTATACAAACACACACACAGGTTCTCCAGCTATGCCCCCTTCTCTGCCCAGGCTATAAGGTAGAAATCACTGCTACCAACCACTAATATCAGCTACTAATAAGGCCCTTTCCAAAGGGTGTCCAATTTTACTATGCAGTATTCTAATTACCCAGTCAGCAAGTATGACTAACAGCAAGGCTTATTGGGGTGTCTTGGACAGTATCACTATATACATGCAGTGTACTATAGAGCTTATATTATCTCTACAGAAAACAGTTTAAAATATTTAATAAAAAATAAAAAAATACAAGACCAATCCCAGGTCAACACAGTGCTAATCAAGAGTTCAGACACAGGAAAATGCTTAAAACAATACTGTAGAATAGTCTGACATAAATATAGAAAACAGCTAGACTAAAAATACTATTTTCTGTCCATTTCTAAGAGAAATATTAAAGTCTAAGATCCTACTTGCATACAGAGCAAGTAAGTGCTGGCGAGTGGATGTTCTGAAGACAAATGCAAAATGCCCTAATTCTCTGTCTCTGAGAAAGTCTTAAATTGATAATACATTACTGCTGACTCATTTTAGATTACATCATTCTTGACACTTCTCTGGTTTAATTTCCCAGGCAAACATAAACTCTTGAGTTCAACATATCTTTGTAATCTTGCACCTGCAGGAGGCACATTAGTAAAAGACATTATACATGTAAAAATCTAGCAATAAACTCTGGTCTCAAAACAATAGAAGGAATGTCTTAGCCCAGACATCATGTCTCCCAGTTTGAGATCAGTCATACAGTGCTTGACTTATCAGCTTTCTACCAGCAGAGAGCACTGTGGTTACATTTTTGAAGCTCAGTACAACATAATTTAATCATAACATATAGTTAGTTCTCTCTTACATTTGTAAAACCAGACTGTGGATTGTTTGCACTTTTGATTTAATATCTCTGTAATCTGTACAACTGTTTCTACTCCCCTTCTTGTTGTGTGATATAGCTGAATATCTTAGTGTTAACCTCAGTTTGTATTGAAATCCTTTGTCTAGAGTCCTGTTTTCTTAGTGAGAGAAAGTTTACAGAACCGGTTTTATCTAGCCAAGGTATTCCTGCATCTGTTATTGTTTAGATAATTGGTCTGGTTTCTGTCCTGTGCCTTAAATAGCCAGAGTTTTAAATCCAATATACCTGTTGCTCAGGCTGCTGCAGAGAGACTGACGTACTGCTAGCTGTGATATTGAGAAAAGATAAGAGTTTATTCTCATTTATTTTTTATTTATTTTTTATTTGACGTTTGTTCACTGAGATAGAGCCCTTTTTCAGCAGAGGCCTGGGGAGAAAAGCTCCAATATACATTAGAAGAATACAAAAAATTCTGCCATTTACACAACACACAATAGAAGAATGCAAAAATAGTGGAACACAAATTTTGCTAAATACACGAATAGAGTTATGATTGTTAATTGCATTTAAATAAGGAAGGCAAGTGAGAGTTTAACACAGATACAGTTAGATAGCAGCTTAGTGTTGTAATGGAGTCAGAGCAGATGGAGGATTTGAGGCTGATGTAAGTAGGATAAGTGGGGGGTAGAAACAGTGAGATTTGGGGGGAGTTTGCAGAGTTAGTCTAGGGGGGTGATTATGAGTTGATAGGTTTATGGATTAGCAGTTGAGAGTCCTAGTATGAAATAGGTAGCCTGTGAACAGTTGGGAAAGGTTATGTACTTACTGACAAGAGGTAGGTAGGAGAGAGCGGGCCTTGAGGTGTAAAGGTAAAGGGTGGCAGGAAGGAGGTGTGTGGGGAAGAGGGGGGTTGATAGGTAGTACGGAGGGATGATGAGATGGAAAGTAGGCTGATGAAGGGAGGGAGAGAGGTGTGAAGGGACTATGATGTGTACTAGGTTCAAGGGGGGAAGTTACAGGGGCAAGTTGTGAGGTGGGTAAGGTAGTGTTTAATTGAGATATTGATAGTTTGGGTCTGGGGTAGGCGTCTTAGAGTTGAGGGAAGCTTGTTCCAGCGGATGGCTGGAGAGTAGCTGTATAAGTTCTGTCCTGCACATTTGTTAGGTTTGTAAATTTGTAGCAGATGTTAATCTGAGCTCCTTAGTGATCGAGTGGGAGTGTAGAGGGAGACTAGTGAAGAGAGACTTGGACAGGAGGATGGTTTGTTGAGGATAAAGTGGATAGTGAGAAGTTGGGTAAATTTGAGGTGGGTTGGAAACTCAAGCCAGTGTAGTGACTTGAGGGCCAGACAGTGGTGAGAATTGGATGGTAAGTTTGCAGCAAATCTAGCCACTTTGTTGTAGGTAGATTCAAGTTTGAAGAGAAGTGTAGACTGGAGGTTAGTATAGATTTCTGTGCTATAGAAGGTTTGTGAGGAGGTAGGCATTGGCTAGTGTTATTCTAGTTTCAGGAGTGAGAATTTTTTTATTTCTATAAAGACCACGCTTTTGATGGGTTTTCTTAATATTGTGGTGAATGTGAAGGTCAAATTTTAGCTGGTCGTCTATGATTACTCCGAGGAGCATGGTATGGGTTTCTGGTGCTATTGTGGTGTTGTTGAGTGAAGAGATGGTGAAGGAGGATTTAAGTGAGAAGTGGGATTTTGGGAGAAAGAGTAGCAGTTTTTTTTTTTTTTTTGGGTTAAGTATGAGATGGTGGTGTTAGCCAAGTTTCGGTGTGGAGGAGGATCCAAGGATGGAGTCCTGTGGGACACCTGTTTTAATAAGGAGAAAAGGAGAGCTAACAGAGAGCCATTTGACAGATTGGTGCCGGTATGAGAGGTAGCTGCTAAACCAAGAAATAGTTAAATAGTTATTGGGGAAAGGTTAAGTTGAGAAAGTTTTGAGAGAAGGATTGGATGAGAGATGGTGTTATAGGCTTTGGACAGATCTAAGAATAGACAAGAAATGAGTTTGTTGTTGTCTCTGGCTAGGGAGATGGTATTGGTGAAGGAGATGAAAGCAGTGGAGGTGCTGTGGTTTGGACGAAAGCTTTGTTGGGTAGGGGTGATCAGGTTGTGTTGTAGGATGTGGGCCATGATTTGTTTGTGTACACAGTGTTCTAGGACTTTGGAGAGGGGAAAAAGTATAGCAATTGGTCAGAAGTTTGAGAGTTCTAAGGAATTGCCACCTTTGTGTATAGGAATTGTATAGAAGTTTTTCCAAAGAGTTGGGACAGTTGTGATTCTATGATAGAGTGGTTAATTAGGATGGAAACTGGGTATGCTATGGATGGTTTAGCATGTTTTAGGAAGAGAGATGGTAGGTTGTCTGCTGATGAGGAGCAGGGGTTGAGCTTGAGAAGGAGTTTTTTAATGTAGCTAGTGGGGACTGTTTTTAGGGAGAGGAGGGAGTTATCTTGAGGTGTTGTTGAAATGTGCTGGGGGTGGGGTAGGGGAGAATTCTGCATTAGTTGACTTATTGTGTTGATGAAATAGGAGCTCAAGGAGGAGGCAGTTTCGAGGGGTGAGTTATTTGGGGCAGGGATTGGGTGTTGATGGATTACCTGGGTGGAGAATTTGATTGATAGTGCTCCAGAAATTTTTAGCGTTACTGGATTGTGAGGACTGAGGCTGGTGACAGAAATTATTTTTGTCTTGATTAATTTGTTTTTTGGTGAGATTTCGGAGTTCCCTGTAGGTTTGGAATTGGCATGGAGATTTAGTCTTGGACCAGAGTTTCCACGCAGCAAAGTTTCTTTTTTGTGTGATAATATGGGTTGTGTATGTTAGCCAGGGGGAGTTGTGGGATTTGACTCTGACAGTGCGGAGGGACGAGGGAGTTGAGTATGTTAAGAAATGTGGAGTTAAAGAATGAGATAGCATCATCAAGGGGTAATGTAAAGAGGGAGGTCCAGTTTATTTGAGAAAAGATGTGATTAAATGTGTCAAGGTTAAAAGTGGATAGTTTTCGGAATTCTTTGTATTTGTGGGGTTTGGGGATATGGGGGGAGATTCTGAGGGGTTGTATGGGACATTGATCACTGATGGAGTCAGGTAGTGTTTCACCGTGAGGATAGAGGTTGGGATTGGTAATGAGGGTTCAGTCAATGATGGAGCTAGAGTTGGTGGATTTGTTAAGGAATGTGGGAGAGGAGATGAGCTGGGTGAAACCATATAGGTTTATGCTGGTGGAAGGTGAGTTACTGGTAAGGGTAAGCCAATTGATATTAACATCACCCAGTATAATGGTTTTATTGGGGATGTGGTCAGATAACCAGTTTAGAATCTGTTCTAGTATGGGTATATTGTCACCAGGTGGTATGTAGATGGCAGCTACTGTTATGGTTTTGTGGGGATTGAATTGGCTATTAGAAGCTCGGCAGGGAAGAAGGAGGGAGGTGGATTGGGTGGGGGGGGGTTAGGGTTAGGTGGTTGGAATACAGAATAGCATCACCACCTCCTTTCTTACGGGTTCTGTCTAGGCAGAGAATGTTGTATCCTGGGGGGAGGAATTCTTTGTAAGAGTTGTGTGGTTTAAGCCAGGTCTCTGAGAGAGTGATTATGTTGGGAGAGTATTGAGTTAGCCACGAGTGGAATTCTGTAATTTTGTTAAGGATACTATGGATGTTGATAGAAAAGAAAGAGAGAGACGCTTAGGGGGATACTTGGCAGTGTTCAGTGGAGCTTGTGTGGTAGTGGGAGGAACAGTATGCTTAGCTTGAGGGCCTGGGTTGGGGTGAATGTCACCAAAGAGTAGGAGGGTGTTGAATGAATGAGAGAGATGCAAGTGAATATGGGTTGATTAATTTCAGTTTTACATGGTTAGGTGTAGGAGTTGTGGGAGGTAGTTTAATTTTGGGTAACTGGAAATCAAATAAGGAAAAGAGTGAGGGTGATATGGTGAAGGAGTGGTGTGTGTTGGAGTGAGTAATGTAGTAAGAGGAAGTTGGGAAACTAGGATGGAGGGTGAGATGAGTGTGGAAAGAAAGAAGATGAGAGGTGAGCAGTAGAAGGAAGGATAATAATATAGGGAGGAGAGAGGAGGAGGGGGCAAAAAAAGGTTATGATGGTGTGGAGAGTGGTGAGGTGTGAGTAGAGGTTAATAGGGTTACAGAGCTTGAGAGAGAATGGGGGGAGTGGATGGAACACACCTGGAAGTGATAAAGTAAGTTCTCGGGAGAGGTAATGAAAGGTTAGGGTTATAGGGAGAAGTAAGTGTGGGTGGGGTGGTGCTAGTTTGTAAGATGGGGAGGGGTTAGGTGGGCAGATTGTGTTTTGATTGGAGAAAGAGCAGGAAGTGGGGTGATGCTAGTTCATTGGATGAGGAGGGTTTAGGTGGGAGGATTGTCTTTTGATTTGAGAAATAGAGCAGGAAGTGAGGGTGGGCGGAGGTTGGGTTGTGGTGGTTAGCTATAAAGGAAATTGATTTAATATCTCTGTAATCTGTACACCTGTTTTTACTCTCCTTCTTTTTGTGTGATATAGCTGAATATCTCTTAGTGTTGACCTCAGTTTGTAGTGAAATCCTTTGTCTAGAGGCCTAACTGTTTTCTTAGTGAGAGAAAGTTTACAGAACTGGTTTTATCTAGCCAAGGTATTCCTGCATCTGTTATTGTTTAGATAATAGGTCTGGCTTCTGTCCTGTGCCTTAAATATCCAGTGTTTTAAATCAGATACACCTGTTGCTCAGGCTGCGGCAGAGAGACTGACCCTGCTGCCAGCTGTGATATTGAGAAAAGGTAAGAGTTTATTCTCATGTATTGCCTGCACTTTTTATTTAATATCTCTGTAATCTGTACAACTGACCCCCCCCCCTCCAGCTCTTGTTATGGTCTTTTTATCTTGATGGCTTTGAGTTGCCCACCTCTGGTACAAAGTCTATACTGGACACCCCCCCAGTCACATTACATCAGCTCATTCTACTGTTACTAGTGAGAACTTGGCAAAGGCCCACCCCTTTAGCTTCTGCTTATTGAATTATCTCATCATCTGCCTCTTCACTTTCTGCTAAAAAAAATATATATATATATTTTCCTACCTTTCCTGGCACTAGTGTAGCCCAGATACAGATTTGCTGCATCCAGGACTTTTTGTAAGCTTCTGAGCAGTGCTCTTCAATTTTTTTCCTTAGATCTGCTAGTTCTCTGGTCTCCTGCACTTTTATTAGCTTATTAGTTGAACTATTCCCAGTGCCAGGAAGTCTGCTCTTCAAACTTTCCCTTAGAACTACCTGGTTTCTCAGTAGTAGCACTAAAGTCTGAATCCCTGTGACTAGCACTTGCTCTAAAACCTGCTGGAAAGCAACTAGGAAGCCTTAAACTGATACAATCACTCAACTCTCCTTGTTAATAAGGAGAAATTAATCGTAGGCAGAAAACAGACTATAATTGCAAAGTACCTTGCCAAGGTAAGGGAAAACAGCTCTTGTACTTTGCAAAAACACCGAGCAGACATGTCCAAGGGTCATCTTCCGGTGATTTCTCCTGTCCACCTGGTGAATCTGGGAATACTGGGGCAATGCAACAATTGTCTCATGTACACAGACAACCCTCTCCTCCTACGACCCAACACTATAACCTGCGAGAGATGCATTTACATAGCCAAACTGGAAGCAAAGCTCTCTCTCCACCCAAGATTGTGCTAGACAGTCAAGAGGAGAAGGTTAACACCTGCACTACACCTCAAGCAACACACAGCCCTTCAAAATTCACGCCACCAACATCTAAACATATTAACACTAAACCCATTTATGTGGATGCCCTTAACATTAACCTGCCCAAGCAACAAGGACCTCCGAAGCTGAAACACAAACACCAGTCACAACCAAAGTGTCACATAGCTCACAATACCAGTGTTCCACCCAACAACAGCCCCTAAGGCAAGACAATGTACCCAACACTTTAATCATATGTGATTCTGTAGTCAGGCACACTGATGTCCCACTCACCAGGCTGAACAAGGAGAAAATTACAGTCAGCTGCCTGTTGGGTGCCAGGATCCGCCACATCACACATGCACTCAAGTCACTCCACAACAAGTACAAATATGACTCTCTCATTGTCCATATTGGAGTGAATTATTTGAGATGTACCTCCCTGGACTACAAGAAAAGAGACATGGAAGAGCTCTCAGATCATGTGGCCCAGGCAGGTATGACCCTAGCCCTGAGAAGCATCCTGCCTTCACCCAGAATTATACCACAGTATAAGGACAAAATGATTGACGTCCACAATTGGTTAAGTTTCTGGTGTCATTCAAAGGGGATCCAGTATCTGTCTGCCTGGGATGACATGATCGACAAACCACGATACTTTACCTGCGATGATCTGCACCTGTCAGCCCTGGGATTCAGGTTATTGGCTAAGGCTCTTGCCACCCCTGTAGCGCCTTTTTTCGGCAAGGCTCAAAGGACAAAACCACCACCGTAACAGATATAAGCATGCAAAATCAGAAGGTAATGCCACTCGATGCTAGAAGTCTAAACCTCAAAATGCACTCTCTCGAGGCACTCCTAAAAATGGAGAACATCGATATCTGTGCATAACTGAGACCTGGTTCAAGGCTCCAGAGAGCACCTCTGCAATACCAGGCTACAACTCTTACCACACTTTTTGGCCACCAAACCAGGACCGAAACACTAAAGGCGGAGGAGTGTCCATATATTCACCAAGTATATTCACACCTGCAGGCTAGTTGCCCAACACAATGCATCTGAAATTCTACAGGTGCAACTAACACACAAGGTAAGACTGCAATCCAAATTGTAGCTTGCTACAGATCTCCCACCATGCCCCAAGATTCTCACTACACCTTTCTAAACATACTGGAAAATATTACGATACAACCAAACACCCTAAAGCTGGGTGATTTCAACTAGTGCCCTGGATCAGCTAATCCTTAGTCCCACCAGGGGCTCAAATATCCTAGACCTGGTCATTGCCAACGTGGGAGATCGATGCTCCACACCAGTGGTCACCCCCTCATTGGTCAGGTCTGACCAGAAGTTAATCACCCTTGATGTCCACATCCCACCCCCACCCCCCAGTAGGGAAACCTCTGTAAAAAACTTCTCCAAAGCTAACTTCATGCTACTCAAGTCAGAAGTGACAAACTTCATGACACCCATGCAGATGGGAACCGAAAGTTCAACTGTTGAATCCTACACTAAGGCACTGTACAAGCACATCCACTCATGCATGAATCGTGCCATTGCAAATAGAACCAAAACACTCTCCTCCAAAAAAAAGAAGCCAAGCTGGTGGTCCCCTGCCATAAACAAACTATACAACAGAAGAAAGAAACTGTTGCAGAAAAGAGGAAAATCCCAGGATACAAAATACTCCCTTACCTGCCTCAGTAAGAAGCTGAGATCCATCATAAAATCCTCCAAAGCTAGTTACGAAAATAAAATTGCCAAAGATTCCAAGGGCAATCACAAGGCATTCTATAGTTATGTCAAGAATCTAAATGGCAATGCTCAGATCTGCTCTGAGCTACAACAGAATGGCATTAAATGTACTGATCCCAAGGATATTGCCAATATCCTGGCAGATCGATTCAGTGCCAACTTCACCCTCTCTCACCCCCTAAAGGGCCCATCTCACTACCAAAAGATTGACAAATTCTGGTAATCACAGCCACACAGGTAAAAACTGCATTCTCCAAAGCTAAGAATACAGCATCCATGGGACCAGACGACATCCTGGGCTGTGTACTACATGAACTACAAAGTGAACTGGTACCTCACCTAAGTGTCATGTTTAGTCATAGCCTCACCTCAGGCTTCGTGCCTAATGAGTGGTGCACAGCTACAGTTATCCCACTCCACAAGGGGGGATCCACCTTGGATTCCAGGAACTATCGTCCCATCAGTCTGACGAGTCTGATCTGCAAAGCCATGGAATGCATTATCATGGAACTTATAAACAAAGACATTGGCAACCTTCAAACACTGGACCCCACCCAGTTTGGTTTCGTAAAGGGCCGATCTTGTCTCCTCAACCTAATTGACTTCTTTGAATCAGTCGCCAGAGCTGTGGACGAGGGCAAGGTGGTCCACACAACCTATCTGGACCTCGCCAAGGCCTTCAGCACCATCCCCCACTCTGGAATCATAGATAAACTTACTAAGCTGGGCATTAATCCCTACATCGCTCAATAGGTTACCAACTGGCTTACTGACAGAAGCCACACTGTAAAAGTAGCCGAGACAGAATCCAGTTCCAGACAAGTGGAGTACCTCAGGGTTCAGTCCTGGGACCGCTCTTGTTTGGCATCTACGTCTCTGAAGTACAGGCCAGCACTAAGGGACTCTGGTAACAAAGTTTGCAGATGGCTGCAAACTGGGAGCCATTATTGAATCCCCAAATGATGTGGATATTCTACAAAATGGCCTTACAGAAACAGATGCTTGGTGCCAGAGCAATGGGCTCAAGCTCAATGCCAAGAAATGTGTAGTTATCTCCTTTGGGAAAAAACATGTACCCGTGAATTACCACATAGGTGGCAGTACACTAAACACCGAAAGTGTGATAAGGGACCTAGGGACACAGGTGGACAGTGGTTTCACCTTCGATAACCACATCGCCACAACAGTCAGGAAATCCTTCTGTGTGGCACACCTCATCACTAAGGGCTTTTTATCCAGAAAAAGGGAGGTCATTGTCCCAATGTACTCATCCCTCATTAGACCCATTATAGAGTTCAATGCCCCATTTGGTATGTACCTCACAAAGACATCTGCAACAACTGGCAAGGCCACAGAGATACCTCACTAAAAGAATCACAGGCCTAAAACAGATGCCTTCTGCTGACAGTCTAAAAAAACTCCAGCTATACTCTGTCGCATATCGCCTACTCAGAGGCGATCTCTTCTTAACATACAAGGCCATGTCAAACCCAGAACATGTTGAACATGCTACACTTAAAGAAATCCCAATCCCTCAGAGCCACACGCTCCAGGGATCTAAACCTGGTCATCACAATGAACAAAACATGCTGGAGGGATAGATTCCTGACCCAGAGACTCCCCAGACTCTGGAATAGACTGCCCATACATGTCAAGCTGAGCACCTCTTCGGCCCTCTTCAAAAGGAACCTTGACGATTGGAAGGGAGAAGGGAAATTCACTCTGGAGATCACATCAATCGCCCTGCTAGACAGGGGACCAGGGAAGTAAATATTCTGGGAAGAAATAGCCAGGAAATTGTTATGGCTAGGCTTGTATAGGCCCTAGGGCCGATAGCCTAGTACCAACCTATGAACCTATATTAATATTTACAATTCACATAGAATTATTTACAAGATTCTATCTGGCTGGGCTGGCAGCCTTCCAGTTTTTCACAATCACCACACCCAGTGACTACACTGTCTTGCCACAGAGAGACGCAAAGTCATAAAATATCAGGATTTGCAGGTACAAATGAGAGCAATGTGGAAGAAAGATACCCAGACAGTTCCAATAGTAGTAGGAGCAGCAGGTCTTATAAAAAAGAATCTACAGTCACATTTAGATATGTCACTAATACATGTAACCCCATGAGAATTGCAGGAGTCATTACTGAGCACTTTGCGGTTGCTGTGAAGAGCACTTCTGGCTGACATCAAAGATTGAAACAAAACTAATTTCATGAACTTTAATTGTCTTTGACTTAGGAATGGGGTCCATTCCCATCATGGTATTAGAAACCCAAAAGACTTGAAGAAATTAAAAAAAAAAAAAAAAAATAGTGTCCCTCATGACATCTACATGAAAGCCGTGGCAGCTCTTTCAATTCAGGTGTTAATCTGTGGTGTTGAAGTCACTGCTGAAATGTCAAAAGTTAACCACGCCTGGGATTTTCAGACCATAGAATTGACTAGAATGAGGAAACTGTTCAGTCACACAACAAAAGAGACCTGACCATAAATTTATTGTATTTCAAGTATAAGCTTGACATTTTTGATAGTGTATTTGGTTTAGTTAGTTCATGCAAAAAAATCTGTGAATGGTTTAGAACTTAATGTCTTACAAGCATTAAAAACACCATGATGGCAGTTTGTTGGGATATAGGAGTTTTTGGTCCTAGAAAGGAATTGTTAGTCATTATAGCAATAACCCACGCCTGGGTGTGGGTAATGCTGGATTTACCCATGGTTGGTGTGGTTTGGTCATGAGGGCGAAGCCCGAGTGGCCAAACAAAGCCATCCGTGGATAAATCCAGCATTACCCACACCCAGAAGTGGGTTATTGCTATTATACAATGACATTATTTAAGGAAAAAAAAATATTTTTCTTAAATAATGGCATTGTAAAATGCCTCCTTGCTGTCCTTCCGCAGCGGTCTGGTATTCTGCGGCAGTTCTGATGTACTGCGCATGTGTATACCTACGCAGTACATCAGAGCTGTGGGCAAAAGCAACGGAGAAGGCAAGATCTCCGTTGCTTTTTACAAACTGTCTCGCTATGTTAAACCCATTTAACATAGCGAGACAGTTTTGAAAAAAGAAACGGAGAAAGCAAGATCTCAGTTGCTTTTTACAAACTATCTCGCTATGTTAAAGGAGTTTAACATAGCGAGACAGCTTTAAAAAAAGCAACGGAGAATCTCCGTTGCTTTTTTTTAAAGCTGTCTCACTATGTTAAAGTCGTTTAACATAGTGAGACAGTGTGAAGCAACGGAGATCTTGCGTTCTCCGTTGCTGTAAAAAAAGAGTTATAGTAATGGAAAAAGTCTGGGCGACCGGACCTTTTTCAATTACTATAACTCTGATTTACAACGTGCACGCTGACCAATCAGCGTGCACGCTTTTGAATATTAATGGGGGGTCGTTGTATAATAATGCTTTCTTGTATGATGAGATGTTGAGTTTCATAAAATGCAGGTGTATTTGCATATATATGTCTTACTCCAGGCATGATATGCTATTATGAGGATATCTTCTTTTTGCTGCAGTTCATTATTTTATGCTTTAAATGTTGTTTTTTATAAAAATGCTGATGGATGCAAATGTTTTATTATCCTTTAGGATTTAGAAGTTTTATTCATGCATGACATTGTGTGTGTGTGTGTGTGTGTGTGTGTGTGTGTGTGTGTGTGTGGGGGGGGGGGTTGTTGGTAAAATGTCTTGGCTTTCATTTTAACAGTGGCATGTCTGTGTGACTTTGGTGGTCTTTTTAACATGGTTATGTTATTTTCCAGTTGCAACATTGTTGCTTTTTGTAATTGGGGGTGGAGGTGGGGGAGTCAATATTTTTCCCCAATTAAATATCCTTTTCAAAAGAGGCTAAAAGTAAACACTAGAAATTCTTATTAGATTTTCCTATTGGTGTCGAAACATCTATTAACGAGAACAGTGTTTCTGTTCCTCAAATATTATGTTACCTGATTTCGGTTTAATAGGTGCTTGACACCTTTCCTGTTAAAATTAAATCTTTCATTCATTTTTGTTTACTTAACTTTAAAGCCCCATTTAACTATAAATATAGTGGTTTAGCAGTTCTGAAGGAGTATCCTGCATTGGTGACCACTTTTATCTAGTATTTCCAACTTTAGATGTAAATTTTGTAAGAAAGAAGCTGAGTTTGCCTCCCTTTGAACTGTCTAGTTAAGTTGACCTGAATTTTTTCTCTTGCGAGTTTGTTTCGGTTGATGTGCTTTCATCCAGAAGATTTTCTGAACCACGGTCCTTAATGTATAAATAGCTTTACATAGCCTCCAACACAGAAAATATTGTACTTGAAAACAAATCTGTCCTTTAATCTCAAAGTGAACTGTGAAGTGATCTTGCATCAGACTGTTCAGTTTCTCATTTTCTGTTCCAGGTACGAGAAAAATTTTGCATTATACAGATCACATAGGGCTCTGTGGTATTGCGTAGAAAGATGATGCATTAGACTGAGCAGTCAGTTTTGTTTCTTTAAGAAAGAGAAATTGGGTCTTCAGTCACTTAGCAGAGCTTTTCTGGGTATATAACAAATTGCATCAGTTTATTTTTTGAACAGTCGAATGTTGTCTGAGGGGATTAAAGCTAGCTGTGATAGACATTCAGCTGCCACTACAGTCTCATGCAGGAGGTTGTCTGTTCAAGGCATCTCTGAGTCTGTTGCATGACCATCCTCTCACACTTTCAAAACTTTATAGTTTGGATGTCTAGTTTTTGGGCAGAGGAAGATTTGATTTTGCAGGACTTGTACCACATTTTGTGGACCCTGTAAGGTACACTGCTTGTTGCTCCTTAGATTATATATTTGAATTTTTCTAGTAGTGCTCTTTATGGTAACTTAATTTCCACAACTATGTCTTTTGTCTCTCCCTCTTCTCCTCCAGTATTATAAATCTCAGCCTTATTTTCTGTTTCTCACCCTCACTCCTCATATCTCCTTATGTCCAAATCTCCAACCTTAAACCTGTAATAGGGCAATACCTGCCTCATATCTCTCATTCTGCAAATCTCCAGCCTTCTACCTTAAACCTACAGAAGGGCAATAATTTTACTACCAGACATTCGTTACTAGTACACATAGCTCATACTTATATATAAATGTTATTTATAAGTTGTTATTGCTGTTTGTCAGTTTCTCTCTCTAATATTTTATACTGTCTTTCATTTATTGTGCTCCTGGCTATTATAAAATATTGATTTTTAATACTTGGCTTTATGTACATTTTTTGTGCCTATGAATGTATTTTTCTGTGCATACAGATGTACTGTGTGTGTGTGTGTGTATGTATGTGTGTATATATATATATATATATATATATATATGTTTATGTATAACTGTAATGTTCTTGGAGCTTTCTCCACAGAACTCTACTGAAAAGGGCCTATCTGCCCAATCGGATTATCCTAGCTAACAAATGCAAACAAATAAGTAAGATTCTTCATAACAGCAAGGTTAATGCCAGCTGTTGTTAAGACAGCTTGGCACACAAAACTGTCCCAGGCATTCCATAGGTGAAACATTCTCTTTTCTTCATGCCTGACTCTTTTTGCATTTTATAAACCATGCCTGATGTTTGTGTACGTAATTTTTCTTTAAGGATTTTATTCTTTGTTCACTTCTCCCCTGTAAAAGCTGTAGTGCTTATGGTCTGAATTACCCTAGGTGTCTCTCTTCTTTGATGTCTTGCTGACGTCAAAACTTAAAAAAAAAAAAAAAAAAAAAGCACTGAACAAACTTCTGTTACTGTTGTGTCACAGCTGCTGTTACTGCTGTGGGATACCTACCATATTTTTCAGTTAACCACACACTGAGCCTTTAAAAATTGCAAGTGTGGGAACAAAATCCCACCCCAGGATAGACTCAAAATCTACCTATTTTTATCTAGGAGAGGAGCACACTATACACTAGTGTTCTATTTGCCAAACCTTTGCTGATACTCTCAGAAAGCATCAGCTAAGGCTTTTTATGTTAAAATATTTTCTAACCAGCATTTTGATAACCTTACCTTTGGTCCAAAGTTATTGATACAAGTATGGGTCTGACTCACCAAGGCATCATAAGAGTTATAAGACAGACAGATAACTATCCAAAGCTTTCCTTTCCAGCTTCAAAGTCAGTAACTAGAGAGATGAATGATGTTATGGCTAAAATTGTTTTGCAAGTTGAACAGTTTGAGTCATCTGTTTCTTTTTTAAATTCTCAAACTTTTCACTTTTTGGCCAATGAAGAAGTGATTCAGTGTAGACCATCTTCCTTGGAATCTCTAAGCCTGTGTTTCCAGAGTTTGACTGTGATACTCTTACAGATGCCTTTTATAGGACTTGGATCAGGTTTTCATGATGAAACTGGATCTGCCAGCTATTTATCTCCTTGTGCATGAGTCCTCCATGTTATGCTGACTAGCCTCCTTTTTCAGCATTTACTCCAGTGGTGCAAGCATCAATACCTAAGGCTTTGATGTTGATGCTGAAGGTCTTTTTCAGTGCAGGAGTTGTAAGTGCTGACTTGGCCTTGCCATTAAGTATGTATGCCACTGATTTTGATTGCTTTGGTGTGCAGTTACATCAGTGTTGGACTTATCAGCCCAGATATTCTGAATTGGAGCTTAGGTAGCGCAGCTGATGCTGGCTTTAATGGCATCTGTGCCAGTTTGTGTCCAGCTTTTCCGCATTTAGTTAAGGCATTCATGGCACCATGTCCTTGGGCTGTACTCACCACACTACTAAAAATGTAAACTGGTTTGCAGTGGATATCCCAGCATCCTCTTCTGCCCTAATGCTGGCACTTGTGTTATTGGCAGAGCAATCTCTTTCTTGTCTTGTGTCTGTCCCACCTTTCATATTGCAGGATAGAATGTTACAAGGTCCTTTGCTGCATTCTGCCATAACAGCAGCATATTTGCTTCCTCTTCTTTAGAGTCTCCACCTCTGAGAATTCAGGGGAACTCTGCATGCAAGAGGAAGTACACTTACTTGCATGTGGGGTATTCTGTCTTAGATGATCATAAGAAGGATGGAGGTTCTCTATCACTACCATTATGCCCATAGGTTCTATGAAGTCTTGAAAGGGATGAGGCGTGGGGAGGCCCACATGTCTCGTGTCCTCCCTACAGAGAACATTAAAGAATCTCTTTTTTGTCTTCATAGCAATTCTGTTATGAGATGATTTCCCTGGAAGACATGTTTAGAGTGGCCAGAAGTGCTATATGAAAAATCCTGTTCTAATGAAATCTGTTGGGATTCACCAGTCATCTAAAAAGTATAATTTTCAGTTGGAGACCCGAGCTGGATACTGTCACTGTAGCAGCAGCATTTAAGTCACCCAAATCTCCAGAGCCTCGTGATCCATCCCCAAGTTAAGGAATCTAGAGTGGTAGACTACTTAAGGAAGCATTTTATGCTAAGGACAATAAACTATCACATGTAATTAACTTCCTGCAAGATGCTATGGACAAAATGCACAAGTTGCTGTGTTGTTGCTGTATAGACCTCACAAAGAAGAGTCAGTGCTTCACTTGGCCGCTGGATCTTCTGTATCAAATCTCTTGATGAGAGTAGCCTTCAGTTCTGCTGAATGCTTGACCAAAGCTGCATGCTTTGCTACTGTGAAGTGTTGGCATGCTGCTTGGCTGTGGCTCACTGATTTCAGGATGGCCTTTGAGTTTTCCCTTTTCGGGCCCCTGCCTCTCTTGTCCTGAAGCAAAGGCCCATGTGGAGACAATGGAAGGACAAAACTCTCTCTTCTGTTCTGTTTTGTTGATTTAAATCTCCATCTTCTCAACATGTTCATTCTCAAAGATGCAAAGGAGTATACATGAGATGTATTTCATTTGTGGGCAACAACAGATGTGACAGCAGTCTGACAGGAACCCTAATTTCCAGGCCATCTTCCAGAGATGTTACTGCCTTAGAGGGAAAGGCGGTCAGTAGTGTCATTGGTGCTGTAGTCCACTATTGGGTGGTCAGCAGCAGCAGCATCTGTGAGGCTTTGCCTGACTGTCCCACCCTGGCGACAGGGGTCATCTGTCCCTCCACTTTCCCTCTGGACTATGTGTCAAATTGCTATATATATGGACAGCGATGGCCAGAGGATATGTGGTGCAGTTCCACATTCCCCCCATATTCCCAGTAATTGCTCTTGCTCAGCACCTTAACCCGTAAAAAATTGCAACAAGGAAAGAGATGTTTAGGCTTCTAATACAAACATTCATCCAATATGTTCCACCAGACTAGATAGGATCAGAATATTACTTATGATTCTTTTTAGTGCCATAGAAAAGAAAGGTTTTGTGGCTGATTGTAAATTTAAGTGGCCTAAGCAGTTTCATCTTCAAATAAATATTTTGAATGCTTGCAGTGTAGTCCTTTCTTCCATGCTTATCCAAAGATGAGTCGGTGGTTTCTTTGAACCTCCACAATGCCTACCTCCTTGGTAACATATCTAAGTAATCCAAGAAGTACATTTGCTTTTGGGTAAAAGCCATTCGCTGCCAATTTATGCTCTTCCATTTAGGTCTCGCCTCAGTCCCCAGGATGTTCTTCAAATGTATGCCCTCTGTAGCATTCAGACAGAGGTTGTAGGGAAACACATTTTTCCTTATCTGGACAGCTGGCTTCTACCTGCTCCTTAATTGAGTGTGTCTGTCTAGTTTTAATGTTCTTATTTGAGTATAGCAGAGAGCCTTCCAAAATCACATTTGGAAACCTCCCAGCAACTCATAGTCATCAGTTGCAGCCTAAGAACCCAAGTGCAGACATGTCTTTTCCTGGGCAGAGTTCATGCTCTCTAACACAGAGTTTCCATGCTTTTAAAACTTTTGGTCAACTTTTCTTAGTATTCTGAGTATGAGGCAGCAGCTGTTCCATTGTACCACTTTTGGGGACACCACATGCGCGTTTTTCAATGGCTGCTATGAGTTAATTGGCCACAGTTATTCAATCCCAGAGCCTCAACAAATCAAGCTACTGGACACTTGCAAGAGGCATCTACAAAGGTAGATGCATCTACTTGATCTTGTATTAAAGTCCTACTCTGGCAGTTGCCATATACACTTGAGCCCCAGGGTGGTGTTGAGGCATTATGCAAGACAAATTATCCAAATTGTCTGAATCTCCACAGAGACTGTTTTTCACATCTGCCTCAGGTTGTGATAGCCATCCACTTTAACAACACAGCATATGTTACATCAGCATAAGGCAGGAGGGTGATCCACTTTTTACCCTCAGCTTTACAAGGCTGATGGAGTTTAGGAGTGGTTTGTGTCATACAGTCACTTTATGACAGTATGTTCACAAAAAACCCTTTTCACTAGTGGATAGGATTAACTGCAGTATGCTGATACCTTATGAGTAGGAAGCTTTTCTGTTATTGGGGTGGGCCATGCTGTGACCTCTTTTGCCTTAATACCCAGTATCAAATAAAGCAATTCATCCATTGGGGGATGCCCCAAGGATGCTATCATCTGGAAATAACCCCCTGGAATCATTTACTCTTTTCCCACATTTTATCTGATGATGAAGTTCATCCAGAAAACCAAGAAGCGCAAGTCCAGAGTCATTCTCAAAGCTTAATTTCATCTTTGAGTATAGTTTTCTCTGTTTATTTCTTACATGTGAAGGACTATGTCTGTCTTCCCAGCCACAGTTCCAAGTTTTTTTTGGGCAGGACAGTTACTAAACATACCCTTTTTGGACTGTTAGCAAATGATATTGCCTTTTGTTTTGATAATCCTAGAAATTTTTCTAGTAACCCCAAAAGCTTACTCTATTAGGGAACAGGCCATCTCCTTGACTCTCTTTTCTGTAATCCCATACTGGACAACATCTGTGTGTCAGTGATGTGATCTGTCCTGAAGGAATTTGTATGGCATTACAAGCTGGATATCACCTCCAGGCCCGGACTGTGTTCTGTAGCTACTGTGGTTAGAAGTATGCACAATTTGAGCTTAACCACCTAAGCGACTCAACTGTGTACTTTGTCCTAACGGTTACTAAAAGTGGACCATTTCTTATCAAATATGAAACTTATGGGCATCCAGCATACTAACAGATCTGGAAGAAGAAGCTTCAGCCTCTTCTTTTAGTACATCTCATCTGCCTTTTCTTTCTCTGATTTTCTTCATCTTTTTGCTGACCTTAGCACTGAAGAGAGAAGCTTGTGCTGTCCAGAAGTGGAAAGGGTTTTTGGGTATCCTAGAAAAGTGTAATGCCACACACTTGGGAGTTGGGAACTGTGAAAAACTCTTAATTTTAATACAAAGTATTCATAAAAGCAACTAGTGCCTCATCTTACATAGCTTTCAAGTTTAGTAGTTTTGAATAAGAGAACTGTATGGGCTAAAATAAAAGGCTTGCCCAATCAGCAGATGATGACTCTTGGATGTAAACTAAATTGAAATAAGTATTGAACATTTTTTCTCTATTTAAATATTTAAAAATTCGGGTAATTTTCTGTACTTTGGGGCATAAGGTTGCGTCTATAAAAGGTAGCATGCTTCGGTTTGCAACAATACAATTGGGTCTAAATACAAGTTTAAATCAGGAAGACTGTGCAAAGGGGAGGAAACCTCTAGGCCAGAAGGATGTGAATTGTGAAAATAACGAAAATGCTATGCTTCTGGGGTGGTGTCAGATATATAACCAATATTACATGCTCCAAAAGTATTCGCATATTTTGAATAGTGGTATCGCATCTTGAGACGTAAACCACATCCGTCTGGTAACAGTTATCAGTTTTTAACGAATGTGCTACATATCAATTTGTTTTATTTGTTGAGGAAGTAGGCCCAAAAAGGCAAACTGAGCAGCCTTGTAAACGTGCTATAGGGCTGAGCTGTTTTTTTGGGAAGAGTCAAGAGTGGATAAAGTGGTCTGTAGGAGGTGGGGGGGGGGGTTCGTTGTGTAACTTTAGGCTTTGTCTTAAGGCAGTTGGACAGAGCATACTAAGAACTATGTTACAGTTTTTTTCAATATGTACTACACTGTCTATAAAAGGGGTCTATCTGGTGATAAAATACATTTTTGTATCCTTATTAGTTACTCTGATATTAGTTACTCTGTGATATTAGTTACTCCGTGATTTTGAATAAAGTACCCATTGTTTTTGCTCTGTATGGGAAAGTAACATCTGCATAGTTTATTTTATTTTTTATTTTATTTTACATTTGTTGACCGGGATAGTCCGACTGGATGCATGTCCATTTTCAGCGGAGGCCCAGGGAGAAAAGCTCCAAGGGTAAGCAGATACAGCATTACATAATACCAGCATTACATATTACAAACAGACTATTTACAGAGATTACATAAGTAAGCAAGTTAAACAAGTTCCACAGGTTACAGTTAATCCTGAGCGCAAGTCAGGATTAAATTAAATTACACAGTAAACTGGTTAACAGATTTTTACACATTCTAGAGAGAGTTAGCCAGGCTTGATACATTGACATAGCCAGTTAAGTGACAAATGTTGTCTGAGTCTAGTTTTAAATTGACCTAAGGTGGAAAGTAAGGTAATATCAGCTGGAAGAGAGTTCCAGGATCTCCTTACAGAGTTTGCAAAGAGAGAGTCACCGACTGTGTTATTAATTTTGCTAGTCTGAATTAGTAGTTTGTTAGAGGATCAAAGCGGTCTAGGATTGTTATAGGGGGTGATAATATTTTTAAGTGCAGGAGTATTGTCCGGATTATAGAGGATTTTATAGGCCATAATCAGTTGGTTATACTGGATTAGGCTGGGTAGTTCGTCACCCAAGCTGATTTAGATTGATGCAATGATGTGCCCTAAAGGGCAGCCCAGTGACAAACCTGGCAATGTGGTTGTAGCAAATTGAGAGTTTAAGGACAGTCTTGTTTAAATTCGAGAGTAGAGGGGATGCATACAGAAGGGTTGAAAGAAGGTGAGAGCGAGCTATGGCAATTTTAGCTGGAGGGGTTAGGAAGGCTTTTATTCTGTAAAGTGACGCTAGTTTTTTATTGATGGTTTTGATAGTTTGGTTAACATGTAGGTCAAATTTTAGATTATTGTCTATGACACCTAATAGTTTTGTAGAGGGGTCAGGGGAGATTATTGTGCCATCATTTGAATTTATGGTAAAGGTGAAAGTGGTAGACCTACGTGTTGGTGAAAATAACAGCATTTTAGTTTTTTTTGGGATGTAGGATCAGACAACGTTCAGAAAGCCAGTTTTCTATTGTATTAAAGGTGGTCTGGGTAACTGACCATAACTCTACTGGAGATGTGGCTGAGCAAATCAGAGTAGAGTCATCAGCATATTGGATACAGCTGACTTTTGGGATGACAGTATAAAGGTCGTTAATGAAGATGGAGAACAGCAAGGGCCCTAGTATAGAGCCTTGTGGTACTCCAAGGGTGTTAGGTAGAAGGTTAGAGAGTTTGTTCTGCCAGAGGACAGCCTGCTGTCGACCATCCAGGTAGGATTGAAACCACTGAAGGGCTTTTAGTTTTTTTTCTGGTACTATAGGGATTTCTGGTACTATACCTCCTTGTGAACAGGATGTTAGTGATGTTGACTAAAAGTTCAAAAATCATTTGTCATGAGTACAAATCCTCCAAGCTGTAATGAATTCCCATAAGGTGGGGGCATTCACTAAAAGAGGAAAATGGGCACTTGAGGCTAAAGGGATGGTGTTACCAGTTATTGGCTTTCTTTACAGAGTAGTATATATGTTCTGCACAATAAAGTATCCATGCATTTAGTGGACAACTTCTGTGTTTTAAAAGTGAACTTTATCCTGAGTTTGTTATTGCACATCCTATGAAATATTTCCTCAAATAAAAATTGGTCCGTGTTGCATTTATATAAAACTACACCATGTTCATAACAGTATAAATATATATGCATATATATTCTGGTTCAAAGAACCCCATGGACAAATTCCTATAACAAAGGGGAATTGCTGTGCTCTTCAGTTGCAAAAAGTGCCCTCCATTGAAAAAAGATAAAATGACAGAATGATGAACAAGAAATCTTTAATCTAATAGTTTTTCGGAAAAATGAGAAAGAGCTGCAAAATCCAGCCATGCTCAGTTGAAGTATATAAACTACCTAAATCTCTTAACAAATGAAGTCTTCATACCACTGAAAAAAATCTGAGCTCCTCAGTACGGTTCCCCCATCACAAAAATGGTAAGATTTTAACCAGGGGTTGTAAACAAAGTTTAATGTCAGCTTATTGCAAAGGGTCTACAACCTGAGAGACTGTAGGTCTCCCAGATGTGCTGTAGAAGTCTGTATTTTAGAAAGGAATAAGAATGGCATTTAAGGTGACACGTCCGTAACAGATGTGTGACACATCATTGTCTAATAAAATGTCATTTGCTGCTTCAAGTAACCTAACTAAAAGAACAAACTTCACTTAAAATATCCTCAGTGTTAAGTAATTTCATGCAGATACAGATATCAACTTGTCATCTGGTTTGATAACCGTGTTCTTGTTAGAGGTTAATAGTTTCAGAGCTGTCTATTCCCATTTAGTCATGTTGTGTTCTGTACAAGTAACATCATAAGACAGTAGTTGTGTGACATAGTATGGAGGAGTAAAAACTGACTAACACTCGAAGCTATTTGTTTCGTTTCCACTGTGATAATACATTGTCAGTACTAACATGCTCTTACTTTTATTCAGCTAAACAATTTCTAAGGTGTATTTTACATAAACAAGCATAAATGGTAGCAATAGTTCTGAAGAGGAGAGGCATGAGAAATAGAAATAAAATTTAAATGTTTGGTTAAGACTAAAACAGATTACCTCTAACAAACAGACCTCCCCCACCCCCCAGTCAAGCAATATTATTTTCAATTCACAAATGCAAAGAAAAGTAGTCTGTTGTGCAACTTCTAAGGTTGTAAGTTCAAGAAGACTGTTTGTACCCTTTTTGGGGAAAGATGGTACTTAGTTTGCAGGTCCATTTGTTATGAGTAGGAGACTTCCCCTCTAGCAGCTGTACATAATTTATTGCCTCATTTCTGTTATTCTGGAATCCCTTATTTGCATAAAACACTTTTTAAGCTGTGTAGATTGATTAAATCCAATTTTTTTTTTGGTTTTATAGTTAAAATCTGCTTGCTGTTTCCATTCATTAAAGTGTTTCCCATGATCCTTTGCCTGGGTAATTACATCTTTGAATGGCCCTAACACCTGTGGTGCAACTCCTAGGCTATTCCTTATGGTTCTTTTATGACTCTAAATGACAAGTTTTTTAATTTTTTTTCTGCAGTGGCCCCTGGATCTACATAAAACGTTATTCACTCAGTAACAGGGCAGAGTGCTACACCCTAATTTTAAATGTCAAGATGTTTCTACTTGGAGGATAGAATTTTAACTTACTTTACTGATTATTTTTCTTGCAAGCATTAAACTAGAATAGAAAGAAATAGATAGAAGCTAAAAGACTAACTGCTAGAAATTCTTATCTTTGAAAATTTTTATTTATTTTTTTATTTAACATTTGTTAACCGGGAAAGTCTGACTTGGAACAAATCCAGTTTTCAGCGGAGGCCTGGGGGAAAAAACTCTCCAAGCGCATGTCTTTATAAACGTGGGAGGAAATGGGAGCAGCCGGAGAAAATCCACACGAACCCAGGGAGGACATGTAGACTCTGCACAGAAGGCACCCCAGCCAAGAATTGAACCAGAAAACCTCTTGCTGTGAGGTGACAATGCTACAGCTGCACCACTGTGCTGTCCAAAATGAAATTGATTTGATTCTTTGATGTCTTGTAAAAGCATAGACTCCCTGAACTAATACCAAATATGTTTTATTTGTTTTAATAACATCATTGTGTCTAGCATAGTTTATTTATCTATCAGTGTAAATCTTCTGCTTGTGTTCATAATCTTCTCGGTTTGAAGTAAATACTTTTGTTAAGTCTTTTCTAAACAGTTATTTTTCTTTCAAGACCGCCAAGATTACATATCTTTCTTGGGGGGGGGGGGGTTGATGTTGTGTTGGAAAAGTGAACTCTTCCACCTTTAAAACTAGCTAATTCGTTGGAAACTAAATGCAGGATCTGTTGGGCCATTGAACCGGTTACAAAGACTGAGAGAGGTTTAGGGTTTTATTCCAGAATGTTTTTGGTCCTCAGGAAAGAAGGGTCTTGGAGACCTGTCTTGGATCTTTCCTTTCTCAACACTTTTCTCAAAGTGCCATCCTTCCGAATGTATTGTGTTCAGACTCTGTTTCCTCTGTTGTTCCCCCAGGCCTTTCTAGATGTTCTTCGTGTTTCACTGTTGCAGTCATTACATTTAGGTAATCTGCTGGCAGGTTGCCCTCAGTCGGCCTGAATTCCAAAGTCTTGGGTCCTGCGTCGGTTGCTGTCTTCTCTTCCATGATGTCAGGTCATCAGGGGTATAAAACATGTAGCCGACACCATTTTCTTTAGGTTTTCTTGCCGCGCGGTGCCTGAAGCAGAAGCATTTTGCAAGTGCCGGTCGTCCGACTACTGAAATATTCAAATTTGAGTTTAAGACTGAAGTCTTCACTAAAGCTAAGTACCCCGTTGGGGAAACTTTTTGTCTTGCTTTTTACCGATGTCAGAAAAAGTTAATAATTGTATTACTTGTGGGAAGCAAATACCTCATAAGGATTTCCATTTATACTGTATTCCTTGCCTAGGCCCTGATCACAATGTGCCTGGCTGTCGGTTTTGTGCTAGATTTAACCAACACACTATTAAGCGTCTATATATTTTTGCAGCAAAGTATTTTGGAAACAGATTTAACTACCCAGAAATGTCGTCGGATAGCAATCCGACTACCGGAGTACATAAAAAAAGCAAAGGAAAGGACAGAGAAAAGCAGTCGAGATCCAAAACTGAAAACGAAGCTTCTCCTAAGCCAGTCGCCGGTTAACTGATACTCAGTGAGGTGCTTTCGCATCCCCTGATACCCACTACCTTCGAGTCGCAGGCCTCTACCGACACTCATGTGGAGTCCGGCATGCTGTAAGATACTCAGGGTATTGGACCAATGGATGTATCTCCCTTGGATGGATCCAGAGCCGCTGAGCAGGCATCGGTGTATTCAGACCTCAAATTTTGTATATCAAACCGACGACAGCTGCAAAACTAAAGACAAAAGCAACTTCTAAGATTAAAAAAAACGATGCATGAGCCACATGCACAAGCCTCTATGTCTAAAAAACAGATGATCAAAATGGCTGAAGACCTTATTACCTTGATCAGGGGTACCCATCCCCCTCCTGATAAGAGGCCTAGGCAAGACACTGATTATGAATCTTCAGATCAGGTTTCTATTTCTTCTGATTCCTCTTCTGATCAGGAATTATCTATACCTCCCTATGAGGATTCTGATGCTGAGGAGTCTATTCCATCTGCATCTCCTTCTGAGGATTATTCATTTGGAGAAACCTTGCATACTTTGAGTGAGCATTTTCACTGGGAGAGTCAAGACTTCTCAAAATCTAAAAAAGAGACTCTGGGATTTCCTTCTCCCTCAGCACAGGCCTTTAGCTAATCCCCCTGTTTTAGACATTGTGGATGATGTGTTTTCGGAGTCAAGCTTGACCCTTGACACCTTACCTCTGGCTCTCAGAAAGCCTGACAGATATTACAGGGTCCCTGACTCACATAAATTTTTATTTAGAAACCCTGCTGCTGATCCTGAAACTATTTCACATGGTCCAAAGGAAGTTAAGGCCTCAACAGCAAAAATCCTACCCCCTCTGACAGAGATTCATGGGCACTGGACAGATGGGGAAAAAAGGTTTATACAGCTGCAACCTTGGCAATCAGGGCCTTAAACTGTCAATTTCATATGCTTAAGTACCAACAACATGTAATGGGATTGCTGAAACAGAAAATGATGTTGATTTCAGAATGTGCAGAAAATAAGGAGTTGCAGGAATTATTGCATGCAGCTGAACAAGTTGGAAAGCATACTTTGCAATGTGGTTTTGATTCCTTAGAGGCCTCCTGCAGGGCCGCAGTTACTGGATCTGATTAGAAGGCATGCCTGGTTAAAGGAACAAAATTTGCCAGATCATGTTAAAGCTAAATTGCTAGATGCACCTTTACAGCATGATTCTTTGTTTGGTGTTAAGGCAGAAGAGGTTTTAAAGAAAATGGAAGACAAAGCTAAGTCCAAAGACTTCTTACAAGTGCAGCCACCAAGATTCAGTAGACACTGGCCTACAAAAAATTGGTCCTTTCCTGTGTCAGACAGAGCTCAAAGGGGCAAATCCAGACGCCCTAAGTGTTCCAGATACCAGGTGCAAGATTCATACAGGTCAAAGGAATGGGGTGCTTCCACTTCCAAATCTGGAGGAGATAAAGCGCAAACTTACAGAAAGCAATCCCAATGACTTTCCTCTGTTTACACCAAGCACTTATCTTTTGGCAGCGCCGATAGGGGGAAAATTAGCACTTTTTACTCAAAATTGGCAGTTAATAACCCAGGACAAGTGGGTACTAAGTATCGTATCACAGGGATACAGATTCCATTTCCACACTCTGCCAATGGCAAATGGTTGGCCAGATCTTCTAAAAAATCAATGGGCAGAGGCACAGAAACAGGTTACGTCCCTCATGGATATGGGGGCCATTCAGACAGTACCAGAACAGGAAAAAGTACAAGGTTTTTATTCAAGACTGTTCTTGCTACTCAGAAAGGACAAGGACTGGCAGCCAATACTGGATTTATCAATTCTGAACACATGCCTGGACGTTCCAAAATTCAAAATGCTGACTTTGCAGCAGCTTCTGCCCATGTTGGGCAAGAATGCTTAGCTGGTGACTTTAGACCTAAAAGAGGCATACCTGTATGTCCCAATAAGACAGTCGTACAGAAGATACCTCAGATTCAAGGTTGGCTTAATGCATTACCAGCTCTCTGCACTGGCCTTTGGCTTATCTACTGCACCCAGGGTCTTTACAAAGTGCCTGGCACCAGTAATTGCATTTTGCAGACAAAGAAGTATACAAATGTATCCTTACTTGGACGACTGTCTCATTCAAGCAAAGAACAAGGACACTCTTCTTCGACACCTGGCATTTGTGAAAAGGCTTCTAACTTTCCTAGGGTACACAATAAACGAAAAAAAATCACAACTGGTACCCTCTCAAAAGATAACATTCCTGGGTGCAAGCTTGAATACAACTGCCCAGATGGCTTACCTCACGTCAGACAAGAAAAGGCAACTGACTACTTACTTCAAACTGCTGACAACAAAAACCCAGTCTTATGCAAGACAAATTCTGCTGACAACAAAAACCCAGTCTTATGCAAGACAAATTCTGCAGGCTCTGGGCTTCATGGCATCTTGCATCCTACTGATTCCATATGCAAGACTGCATATGAGGAAACTTAATGGTACCTAAAAAGTTTATGGAGTCAACATTCTCACAGTCTGGAAGCAATGATTCCTCTCATTCCCTGCCTGCAACAGGAGTTTCTATGGTGGGCAAAGGCATGTCACCAAAACATGGGACGGCCATTCACTCTACCCCCTGCCAGACAAACCATAACAGACGCATCAGATTATGCTTGGGGGGCCCACATGGCAGGAAGATGCATTCAGGGCACATGGTCACCAAAACAAATGTATCTGCA